>NW_017673351.1:0-135861 GCF_001879085.1 Nicotiana attenuata
TGAGATTGATGGAGCACAGGATGCCAATTGTTAGATTTCAGATGCTGGGCCTTCACGAGTTGTGGTTTGTCCGAGACTTGGTGAAATTGTGGAAAGAGTTGAATAAGACCTTTGTGAACATCATTGTAGGATATGAGTTATTGACTTGTTTTCCCCTTGCGGTGTTGTGACCTTAGGATTTGGATTGCGATTCTGCCATCATTTCGTATCATCATTTATTATATTCTCGTTGTTACTTGTTGTATTTTTCCCTTATTGTGAATTGTAGCATTCTTGGTCATTCATGCAGTCTTTACATATTTATATGTCGTTTCCATTATTCCTATGATTATACTGTTTATTGACCGGTAGGTGCCTTGACTGTTCCTCGTCACTACTCCACCGAGGTTAGTCTTGATACTTACTGGTCACCACCGTGGTGTGCTCATGCTACTCTTCTGCACATTTTTGTTGTGCAGATATAGGTACTCCCACTCAGTTCTGTAAGCCTTGGAAGGAGGCGTATCGGTAGAGACTTCGAGGTATATCTGCTACGTCCGCAGACCGAGGAGTCTCTTTCTAGCTTTCTGTAATAAGTATAGCTCTTTCAGTATTTCCCCTTTGTATAGATATTCTTGAGTCAGAGCCTCTTATGTATCCCTTAGCTTGTGATTTGTGAGTTTCCGGGTTTTGGGAGTTTGTTAGCTTCGAGAATTGTTGTGGTATGTGCCGAGCAGCACCTTAAACACTGTTTATTTTACCAGTTCAGTTTTATTTATTTTCTTCCGCAATTGTGGTTTTTCTTCCGCATTGTTAGGCTTACCTAGTCATAGGGACTAGGTGCCGTGACGACATGTTCACGGAGGGCGAACTGGGGTCGTGACAAGTTGGTATCAGAGCTCTAGGTTCATAGGAGTCACAGATCACAAGTCGGTTTATTAGAGTCTCGTGGATCGGTATGCAAACGTCTGTACTTATCTGCGAGAGGCTATGTAACTGTTAGGAAAATTCCACTTCATTTGATTTACCTGTCATGCGAGATTTTTGACATCTACAATCCTAAACCTCTATCTTCTACTCTCTCACAGATGGTGAGGACACGTACTACCCGAGGTGATCAGGCACTCGCGCCCCCTACTGCAGCCGTCGGAGGTCGGGGCCGCTGTAGAGTTCGAGGACGCGCACGTGGTGCAACGAGAGCACCTGCGCGAGCTGCCGCCGAGGTACCACCAGCAGATCCAGCCGGAGTCCAGACACCTAACACGCCTATTGCTGCTACTACTCCAGCCATTCAGGAGACTTTGGCACAGTTCATGAGTATTTACACCACTTTTGCTTGGGCAGGATTGCTTCTCCTTGCTGCAGCCACATCCCAGGCCGGGGGAGGAGCACAGACTCCCGCCGCCCGCACTGCTGAGCAGTGAGTGCATGTTGAGCAGGTCCCAGAGATTATTCCTGCGCCGCCAGCGGCACCAGTTCAGCCCGAGGGAATGGCACTGGCTTCCGAGCAGGAGCAGATGAGACTAGAGAGGTTCAAGAAGTATGATCCTCCAATGTTTAGTGGATTAGCATCAGACGATGCCTTGGGGTTTCTTGATGAGTGTTACCGTATTCTCCGTACTATGGGTATCTCTGGACCAAGCGGGGTTTCTTTCACTACTTTTCAGCTTCGAGGGGCCGTCTATGATTGGTGGCGCACCTATGAGTTAGACAGCCCAGACGAGGCAGCTTAACTGACTTGGACCCAGTTTTCAGATATGATTCTGAGAGAGTTTGTTCCTCAGAGCCTCAGGTATGCATGGCGCGCAGAGTTTGAGCATTTGCGCCGGGGTGCTATGACCGTCTCGGAGTATGTTGTCCGGTACACCAGTTTGGCTAGACATGCCTCAATGTTGGTTTCTACTATTCGCGAGAAGGTTCGCCAATTATTGAGGGGCTTATTCCTAGCATCAGGTCCAGCATGGCCCGTGAGTTGGAGATGGATATTCCGTATCAGTAGGTAGTGAATATTGCTATAAGGATAGAGGGTATGCATGCTAGAGAGAGAGAGGGCAGGCAGGGTCACAAGAGAGAGAGAGAGCAACCGAGATCAGGAGAGAGAGTTTGAGGAGACGAAGAGGCCTCGTAGACCGGGGAGATATGTTGGTCCTTATTTTGGAGGAAGGGTGCGTCATGGTAGAGGTTTTGCGGGTCAGCCAGTTCAGTTCGCGCTTTAGACTTTGCATGGTGACTTAGGTGCTCGTGGGTCTCGGAGTACCCGCATCACAGAGTTCCCACTGCCTCGTCAGCAGAGAGGGTGCTTTGAGTGTGGAGATACTAGCCACATGATGAGAGATTGTCCCAGACTTCGGACCGGTGTGTCCCAGCGAGGTATTCAGGTGGGTAGAGGGCGCGCAAGAGGGGGAGGCCCGACTCGTTGATGTTTTTCATATAGTAGGCTTGAGGTCGGTGCGCTAGTTGAATGTCATTCAGGAATGGATTCGGTTAGTTATAGAGGGTCACTATCTGTAGTTCATCACAATCTGCTTATCGGGGTGAGTTCCCTTATTTGTTGTTCGATTTATGAGTGCGTTTCATGATGTGTACTCTGTTTACGTGATTATTCTGTTGGGAGGTTCTATGAGTGATAGCCGTGTCTATCCTCCGTTTCTAGCTGTTGTCGAGAGTTATGAGGCTAGTAGTAAATTCATGTTGTCTGTTTTGGTATGTTCGATGTGATCTCTGAGTATTCTTGGTTACGAGGTGTGATTTCTATGCTCCACCGGTGTTGGAGCCAGCCTGTGTTGTAATTTATAGACGGAATTGATCTAGTGAGAGTCTCTAGATGGGTTGATGTGTGCCCTACTTGTGATTCAATAATGAGGGCGGGACCCTCTTGATTTCAGGTGATTTGATATGTTGAGACCGGGTTGTGTACTGCGGTGAGAAGTTATATCAGTATAAGATCTTTGTGAGTCTTTTATATGCTTTCATTCTTTCTTGTTAGATGTTTTGTCGATTTGTGTTTTAGAAGAATCTGTGCTAGCTTGATTTGTTTGTTAGTTCCCTTATATGTTTCCTTTCTCATGTTCAGTCATTTTTGTTCTATGCTTCTTGAGTTTTAGCTTGTGGGGTGTGTACCCATTGATGTTGGCTGAGACTTGGTTGTTCGGGTGTTTTGTTATGCAGATTTCGTGGTAATTGTATCATCTCCAGTGTTGTGGAGGTTTGAAAAGAGTTCCTGTTGGATATGAGGCTTATGGCCGGTACGAATTTGATCTCAGGCAAGTATTGCTATCAGAAATGTTATTGTGGGCTTATGTGTGATGTGTCATGTTGTGTGGTTGCACCCTGTATGTGTTGGCTTCTAGTGAAATAGCTGGTTGCGACTGATACCGGACATGGATTTAGGATCGGGTCCTTTGGAAACGGATGGAAGGTGAAAATTCTGGCTTGAAGGCCTATTGGTATCGCTAGAAAGGTTAAATTTCAGTTGAGATGGTGTCGTCAGGCTTAAGTGGATTGGGGTGACGTGGGATCACTCGCGGGTGTATGTTGGAAGTGCGCACTCAGTGACTTGAGGACTTCAGGTATGTTATCTATGCTCGTTCAATGACGAACGAATGTTTAAGTGTGGGAGGATGTAATGACCCGACCGGTCGTTTTTAGAATTCATGCCCCGATCCCCTATTAACTGCTTCCCCTAAGTTCATTTCTGCTATTTTGGTTTGCCGGGACGTTTGGCGTGGAGTTTCGGAGAGTTTTGGGACACTTAGTCCCTAAATGAGAGCTTAAGTGTTGGAAAGTGGTCCGTAGTCAGAACATTGTGAAGAGGGCCTCGGAATGGAAATCGGATGGTTCCGTTAGCTCCGGTAGGTGATTTCGGGGTTGGGTGCGTGTTCGGAATGTATTTTGGAGGTCCGTAGCTAATTTAAGCTTGAAATGCCGAAGTTTGAATTTTTGAAGTTCCGGTCCGATAGTGGGATTTTGATCTGAGGGTCGGAATGGAATTCCGGAAGTTACAGTAGCTCCGTCATGTCATTTGGGATGTGTGTGCAAAATGTCAGGTCATTCGGACGTGGTTTGGTTAGATTTTAGATCGAAAGCGTATTTTTAAGATTTGGAAGTTCATAAGCTTGATTTTTGGTTTGATCCGTCGTTTCGATGTTGTTTTATGTGTTTTGAAACTTCGAGCGAGTCCGTGTTAGGCTACATGGCTTGTATAGATATTCTTGAGTCAGAGCCTCTTATGTATCCCTTAGCTTGTGATTTGTGAGTTTTCGGGTTTTGGGAGTTTGTTAGCTTCGAGAATTGTTGTGGTATGTGCCGAGCGGCACCTTAAACACTGTTTATTTTACCAGTTCAGTTTTATTTATTATCTTCCGCAATTATGGTTTATCTTCCGCATTGTTAGGCTTACCTAGTCATAGGGACTAGGTGCCGTCACGACATGTTCACGGAGGGCGAACTGGGTTCGTGACAGAATTACCTGAAATTTTGCACACACGTCCCAAATGACACTACGGACCTACTCCAACTTCCTGAATTCCATTTCGACCCCGATATCAAAATCTCACTATCGAACCGGAAACTTAAAAAATTCAACTTTCGGCATTTCAAGCCTAATTGAGCTACGGACCTCCTAAACACAATCCGAACGTGCCCCTGATCCCGAAATTACCCGACGGAGCTAACGGAACCAACATAATTCCATTCCGAGGCCGTCTTCATACTTCTCCGACTACGGCCCATATTCTAAAACTTAAACTCTCGTTTGGGGAATAAGTGTCCCAAAACTCTCCAAAACTCCAAGTAAATCCTCCCGGCAACTCACAATAGCAGAAACAAACACGAGGAAAATAGTTAATGGGAGATCGGGGCGTTAACTCTTAAAACGACCGGCCGGGTGGTCACATCCTCCAACACTTAAACATTTGTTCGTCCTCAAACGAGCATAGAGACATACTTGAAGTAGTGAAAAGATGAGGGTAACGGATGCGCATATCCTGCTCGGTCTCCCAAGTTGCCTCCTCGACCGGCTGACCCCGCCACTGAACCTTCACTGATGCAATGTTCTTTGACCTCAACTTTCGAACCTGTCTGTCCAGTATAGCCACTGTTCCTCAACATAAGATAGATCCTTGTCCAACTGGACTGAACTGAAATCCAACACGTGCGACGGATCACCGTGATACCTCCGGAGCATCGAAACATGAAATACCGGAAGAACTTTTGCCAAGCTGGGAGGTAAGGCAAGCTCATAAACAACCTCCCCAACACGCCGCAACATCTCAAAAGGGACAATAAACCTCGGACTCAATTTCCCTTTCTTTCGTAATCTCATAACACCCTTCATAGGCGAAACCCGTAGCAAAACCCGCTCTCCAACCATATAGGAAACATCACGAACCTTCCGGTCTGCATAACTCTTCTATCTGGATTGGGCTGTATGGAGTCTATCCTGAATTACCTTGACTTTCTCCAAAGCATCCTGTACCAAGTCTGTGCCCAATAATCTAGCCTCGCCCAGCTCGAACCAACCCATCGGGGATCTACACCGCCTACCATACAAGGCCTCAAACGGTGCCATCTGAATGCTGGACTGATAGCTATTGTTGTAAGAAAAAATCCGACAGTGGCAAGAACTGATCCCAAGAACCTCCAAACTCCATCACACACGCACGGAGCATATCTTCAAAAATTGAATAGTGCGCTTGGATTGTCCGTCCATCTGGGGGTGAAATGCTTTGCTCAACTCCACCCGAGTGCCCAACTCATGCTTTGCGGCCCTCCAGAGCCGTGATGTGAACTGAGTACCTCTATCTAATATAATAGAAACTGGAGTACCATGCAGACGGACAATCTCCCGGATATAAATCTCCGCCAACCGCACTGAAGAATAGGTGGTACACACAGGAATGAAGTGCACGGACTTGGTCAGCCGATCCACAATAACCCAAATGGCATCGAACTTCCTCGAAGTCTGTGGAAGCCCGACTACGAAGTCCATGGTGATCCACTCCCACTTCTACTCCGGGACCTCTATCTGCTGAAGCAATCCACCCGATCTCCGGTGCTCATACTTTACCTGCTGACAATTGAGGCACCAAGCAACAAACCCAACTATATCCTTCTTCATCCGCCTCCACCAATAGTGCTACCTAAAATCCTGATACATCTTTGCGGCACCCGGATGGATGGAGTACCGCGAACTATGGGCCTCCTCTAGAATCAAGTCCCGAAGCACATCAACATTGGTACACAAACCCGACCCTGCATCCTCAATACCCCGTCATCACCAATGGTCACATCTCTGGCATCCCCTCGCAGAACCTTGTACTTGAGGACAAGCAAATGAGGGTCATCAACTGACGCTCCCGGATACGATCAAACAAGGAAGACCGAGAAACCACACAAGCAAGGACCCGACTAGGCTCCGAAAGATCCAATCTCACAAACTGACTGGCTAAGGCCTAAACATCCATCGCCATGGGCCTCTCTGCTGCTGGTAAATAAGCCAAACTCCCCAAACTCTCCTCCAGTCTACTCAAAGAATCGGACACCACATTGGCCTTGCCCGGGTGATACAAAATAGTGATATCACAGTCCTTCAGCAGTTCTAACCACCTCCTCTGACGCAAATTAAGGTTCTTCTGCTTGAACAGATGCTGCAAACTCCGGTAATCAGTATAAATCTCACAAGGCACACCGTACAAATAATGACGCCAGATCTTCAAGCCGTGAACAATAGCAGCTAACTCGAGATCATGGACAGGATAATTCTTCCCATGTACCTTCAACTGTCTGGACACGTAGGCAATCACCCTACCGTCTTGCATCAATATCGCTCCAAGGCCAACCCTCGAGGCATCACAATAGACAGTATAAGACCCCGAACCGGTAGGCAATATCAAAACTGGGGCCGTAGTCAAAGCTGTCATGAGCTTCTGAAAGCTCTCCTCACACTCTTCCGTCCACTAGAAAGGAGCACCCTTCTGGGTCAGTCTGGTCATAGGTGCTGCAATGGATGAAAATCCCTCAACAAATTGACGGTAATAACCCGCCAAGCCAAGAAAACTACGGATCTCTATAGCTGAGGATGGTCTGGGCCAACTCTGCACTGCTTCCACTTTCTTCGGATCCACCCTTATCCCCTCACTACATACCATGTGACCCAAGAATGCCACGGAATCCAACCAAAACTCACATTTCGAGAACATAGCATATAATTTCTTCTCTCTCAAAGTCTGAAGCACTGTCCTCAGCTGCTGCTCATGATCTTCCCGACTCCAAGAATATACCAGAATGTCATCAATAAAGACAATGACGAATGAATCAAGATATGGCCGGAATACACTGTGCATCAAATGCATGAAGGCTGCTGGGGTATTGGTCAGCCCAAATGACATAACAAGGAACTCATAATGACCATACTGAGTCTTGAAGGCAGTCTTCGGGATATCTGGCTCCTGAATCTTCAACTCATGATAGCCTGAACGCAATTCAATCTTAGAAAACACATGAGCACCCTGTAACTGATCAAACAGGTCATCAATACGAGGCAAAGGATAACAGTTCTTCACTATAACCTTGTTCAACTGGCGATAATCAATACACATACGCATAGAACCATCCTTCTTCTTCACAAATAACACTGGAGCACCCCAAGGTGATAAACTGGGCCAAATGAGACCCTTATCAAGCAATTCCTGTAACTGCTCTTTCAACTCCTTCAACTCAAGAGGAGCCATACGGTACGGAGGAATAGAAATGGGTTGAGTACCCGGCAACAGATCAATTCCAAAATCAATATCTCTATCGGGCGGCATGCTCGTAAGGTCGGCTGGGAACACATCAGAGAAATCCCGCACTACTGGGACTGAATCAACTGTTGGGGTATCAATACTGACATCTCTCACATAAACTAGATACGCGTCACACCCTTTCTCAACCATACGCTGAGCCTCAAGGAATGAAACAACTCTACTGGAAGTATGATCTAAGGTACCCCTCCACTCTACTCGCGGTACACCTGGCATAGCCAGCGTCACAAATGTGACAATCAAGAATAGCATAATGGGGCGACAACCAGTCCATGCCCAGAATAACATCAAAGTCTACCATGCTGAGCAATAACTAATCGACTCTGGTCTCAAAACCACTAAGAGCAATCAAACATGACCGATAAACGCGGTCCACAACAAGAGAATCCCCTACAGGAGTAGAAACATAAATAGGAGAACTCAAAGAATCCCGAGATACGCCCAAATACGGGGAAAAATAAGAGGACACAAAAGAATAAGTGGAGCCTGGATCGAATAAAACTGATGCATCTCTATGACAGACCAGGATAGTACCTGTGATGACTGAATTGGAGGCGACGGCCTCAGTACGGGTAGGAAGGGCATAGTGTCTGGCCTGGCCTCCCTCTTAAGGGCGACCTCTACCTCCCTGACCTCCACCTCTAGCTAGCTGAGCAGGTGGTGTAGCAACCGGTGTTGTGATCATAGCCTGAGAACTCTGCGGAGCACGCTGTGGCTGAGAAGTCTGTGAAAGTGCACCCCTTCAAAGTCTAGGGCAATCCCTCACCATATGGCATGTGTCACCACACTCAAAACAAGCTCTGGGAGGACGTGGCGACTGTGACTGGCTTGGGCCAGGTCTACTGGACTGACCACTGAAAGCACCCCGTGCAGGAGGCGCACTAGCTACTGGAGGTGCATAATAAGGCTCATGTGGTCTAGGAGGAGCTGGAATACCACTGGCTGCTGGAAGAGCTGAATGAACGGGGCAACTCATATAACCCCTACCATGACAACTGAAGCTGGGGCACGGGTACCAGAATAATGGCCCGACTCTCGAGACCTCTTGACCTCCCTCTACTCTCTGTCCTGAGCATGCATACCTTATACTCTCCTAGAAAAGCTCACCACCTGCTGATAAGAAATATCCATCTCCAACTCCCGAGCCATACTAGACCTGATGCTAGGAATGAGCCCCTCAATAAACCGGCGAACCTTCTCGCGAACAGTAGAAACTAAAGCTGGTGCATGTCTAGCCAAGTCGGTGAAACGGACAGCATACTCCGAGATAGTCGTAGTACCCTGGCGCAAATGCTCAAACTCTGCGCGCCAAGCGTCGCTGAGGCTCTGGAGAACATACTCTCTCGTGAACATATCTGAAAACTGAGTCCAAGTCAGGGAAGCTGCCTCATCCATACTGTATAACTCATAAGCACGCCACCACTGATAGGCAGCTCCACGAAGCTGAAATGCAGTGAAGGAAACCCCGCTCGATCTTGATATGCCCATGGTACGGAGGATACGGTAGCACTCCTCTAGAAATCCCAAAGCATCATCTGATGCTAGTCTACTGAATGTAGGAGGCTGATACATCTTGAACCTATCAAGCCTCTTCTGCTCCTCCTCTGAAGCTACTGCCCTCTCCTCGGGCTGAGCTGGGGCTACAGGCTGTGCCGGTATAATCTCTAAGATCTGCTCCACATGCACTCGCCGCTCAGGAGTGCGGGCGGCGGGAGTCTGTGCTCCTCCCTAGCCTGGGATGTGGCTGCAGCAAGGTAAAGCAACCCTGCCTGAGGTAGAGTGGTGTACATACTCATAAACTGCGCCTGAGTCTCCTGGAGTGCTGGAGTAGTAGTAGCTGTGGGCGTGTCAGGCGCCTGGGCTCCAGCTAGAACTGCTTGTGGCTCCTCGGTAGCAGCTCGTGCGGGTGCTCTGGCTACACCGCGTGCGCGTCCTCGGCCTCCACCCTGGCCCCGACCTCTAGCGGCTCTTGCAGGGGGCGCGGGTGTCCGGTCACCTCCAGTAGCACGTGTCCTCACCATCTGTGAGAGAACGTAAGACAGAAGTTTAGAATTTCGATATAAAAGATCGCGCACGACAAGAAATTCAAATGTAGTGAAATTTTCTTAACAGTTACATAGCCTCTCGTGGATAAGCAAAGACGTCTCCGTACCAATTGGCGAGACTCTAATAAATCGGCCTGTGATTCATGACTCCTATGAACCTAGAGCTCTGATACCAATGTGTCACGACCCAAGTTCGCCCTCCGTGAACAGTCGTGATGGAACCTAGTCTCTACGACTAGGTAAGCCTAACAAATGTAGAAAAGGAACTAATAAAAACTGAGATAACAAAGTATAACAGTGTTTAAGATGCCGCCCGGCATATAACAATCCATGAATTTCAACCCAACACTCCCAAAATCCGGAACCCCATGAATCACAAGCTAAGAGTACATAAAATGCTCTAACTCCAAAAATGTCTAACAACAACGCGATACAGAAGGTCTATACTACTACAGAGAATGGAAAGGGACTCCTCGGTCTGCGGACGCAGCAGATGTACCTCGAAATCTCTATTGAAGGTGCCTCGCCTCAAGGGTGATAAGACTGAGTGGAAGTACCTGGATCTGCACACGCAAAAACATCTGCAGGAAAGGGCATGAGTACACCACATCGGTACCCAGTAAGTGCCAAGCCTAACCTCGGTCGAGTAGTGACGAGGAAGGTCAGGGCCCTATCAGACATATACAATAATATATAAGGAAGATGAGTAGTAGTAAAGAAATACAGATAATGAGAGAAACAACAACCACAACTAAGGCAAATAATCACAGAAGGTATACAACTCAACTCAGAGATAACAACCGGGGGTCTACCAGGATCCCGTCCTGTAGCCCCAAAAGTGAACAATCAGTGGATCTCTGGAGTGCTGTCCAGTAGTCCATATCACTGCGTAGGGGGAGCTACCGGAATATCATGTTCATAGTCCCAAATAAACAAACAAGGGGGATCTACCGGGAACCGCCCGTAGTCCCAATGTAAACAAACAACAACAACACAAGAATAATCAACTCAATTCAATTTAATATCAAAATAGACAGGTAATTCTAACCTAGCATGCTGAACAGAGTTCAGATATGGCAGTTTGAGCAAGTAGGTAATTCAGTCATTTAGGCATGATTTTCTAAGCTAACAGTAAGCTCAAAGTTCAAGCAGTGTAAACAATGAGATAAAATACGAAATATAGATACTTAAATGGAAAACAGGATTTTCAACAATCAGCACAAGTACGCACTCGTCACCTCACGTAGAAGGCGTTTCAGATATCACAGTACCAAATCCTAAGGGGAGTTCCCCCACACAAGGTTAGACAAGCCACTTACCTCAAACCAACTCAATCAAATCTATACCATGTTCTTGCCACGAGTATCCCGACTCCAAATGACCCAAATCTATTCAAAGTAATTGCATAATGGAAATAACACTTCAAGTAACTAACTCAACTAATTAATTCTAAGCTAATACGCGAAATTAGGAAAAATGACCAAAACGCTCCGTGGGCCCACGTCTTGAAATCGGGTAAAATTTACAAATTCTGAACCCTCACTCTCTTACGAGTTCATACATACCAAAATTGTTCCAATCCGACATCAAAATCTTGATCAAAACCCCAAAATTAGGCCTAAGAACCTTTTTCAATTTTTCTCCAAATTTTCACAACAATCTCGAATTTAGAGGATGAATTTAAGCATAGATTCGTGGAAATTAATCAAAACCGAGTAAGGATTACTTACCCAAAACACCCACGTGAAAAATCTCTCTCAAAATCGCCAACTCGAGCTCCCAAATCAATTTTTCCAAGTTTTGAAACATAACCCTCGATTCTTCCCCGTTTTTGACTGGTCAAACCGCATCTGCGGCCCTTGGACCGCACCTGCGGTCCCACTTCCGCGTAGACCAAGTCACACCTGCGACTTTTCATTAAAAACCCAGCTTCTGCACCTGCGACCACTTTTACGCGGATGCGGTGCCGCTTCTGCGATGAAGCGCCCGCTTCTACGATCCCTGCTGACTCTCCCCTTTCCCGCTTCTGCGATTCTAGCGGTGCTTCTGCTGCTCTGCACCTGCGGTCCCCAACCGCAGGTGCGGTTATGACAGAAGATCAGCAGCTTCAGCTGCTCCAAACCACTTCCAATTCTTCCTACAACCTTCCGAAATCATCCCGAGGCCACCGGGACCTCAACCAAAATTATTCAAACTTGTACCAACCTTCGTAACACTCAAAACAACATCGAATCATCAAAATACCCTCGGATTCAAGCCTAAGGATTCCAAAACTTCAAATTTTCGCTTTTGGTCAAAAAGTCTAGCAACCTCGTCCGAATTACTTAGAAATTTTGCACACGCATCCCAAATGACACTACGTACCTACTCCAACTTCCGGAATTCCATTTCAACCCCGATATCAAAATCTCACTATCGAACATGAAACTTCAAAAATTCAACTTTCGGCATTTCAAGCCTAATTGAGCTATGGACCTCCTAAACACAATCCGAACGCGCCCCTAAGCCCGAAATCACCCAGTGGAGCTAACGGAACCAACAGAATTCCATTCCGAGGCCGTCTTCATACTGCTCCGACTACGGCCCAAATTCTAAAACTTAAACTCTCGTTTGGGGACTAAGTGTCCCAAAACTCTCTGAAACACCAAATAAATCCTCCCGGCAACTCACAATAGCAAAGACAAATACGGAGAAAGCAATTAATAGGAGATCGGGGCGTTAACTCTTAAAACGACTGGTCGGGTCGTTACAGTTAAAGGAGCAGATCTTGCACTTTTTATATGATAGTGCAATTGGAGGGCACTTAGGCATGATAGCAACATTTCAGAGGATCCATTAACTGTATTATCAGAGGAAGCCAACGTCTGATGTGTATGAACATATTAATAAATGTGAAACCTGTCAAAGGTGTAAAGGAGAAAATGTGACCATCCCAGGATTGCTTCAATCATTGCCCATTCCAGAGAGAGTGTGGCAAGACATTAGCATGGACTTTATTGAAGGCTTACCTAAGTCCTTTACTAAATATGCTCACTTCACTAGTTTGAAGCATTCTTACACAGCAGCTTCAGTGGCTCAAGCCTACATGGAAAATGTTTATAAACTACATGGCCTACCCCAGACTATTGTTAGTGACAGGGATGTGGTATTCTTAAGCAAGTTCAGGCAGTCTCTCTTTGAGGTACAAGGAGTTCAGCTTAATCATTCAACAACTTACCATCCTCAGTCAGATGGTCAAACTGAAGCAGTGAACAAATGTGTAAAAAGGTATCTCAAGTTCACATGTAATGGCATCCCAAAGGATTGGACCACTGGCTATTCCTAGCAGAATGGTGGTATAATACAACATACCACTCTGCCACTAAGCTGGCTCCATTTGAAAATCTCTGTGGGCAGAAGCCACCCACTCATATGCTCAATGTCAGTTACAGCTCATTGGTGGAGGAAGTTGATAGAAGTCTGCAGCTAAGAGAAAGTACTATCAGACTTTTGAAGCACCATTTGCAGCTAGCACAATCAAGGATGAAGTCAGGAAGGTCCTTCTGAGAATTTGTAGTGGGGGATATGGTCTTTGTGAGGTTGCAATCTTACAGACAAATGTACTTAAAGGATCACCACTATCACAAGTTGAGTCACAAGTTCTTTGGGCCATTTCAGGTGATGAAACGAATTGGTTCTGTGGCCTACCAACTGGGTTTACCTATTCATGCTAAGATCCATTCCACCTGCCATGTATCATGACTCAAGAAACATACTGGAGCTGGACTTGTGGTTGCTGAACTGCCAGTTTCTCTATCACCTCATTGGTATATTATCTTAGAACCTGAATCAATTTTCGAATCCAGACTTGTGCCTAAAGGAAGCAGAACTGTGACACAATTCCTAATAAAGTGGTTCAATTTCCCAGCAGAAGGCAACACTTGGATGGATGCTCATAGCTTTAAACAACATTTTCCTACCTTTGTCCTTGAGGACAAGGACTTTTAGAGGGGAGGTGGGGGGGGGGGGGGGATTTGTTATATACCAAAATAGTTAAGGGCAATAGAAGTCATTGTAAGTAGTTAGTAAGGGGCATAACAGTCTTTGTATTATGAAAGTTATTATAGTTAGTTGGGCGGCTGAAGGTAGTTAGGACGTGGTTAGGGATCTTAATAAAAGCAAAGCACCAGCTGAATTGTAGGGATATTCCGTATAATAGACATTTACTTTCTTCTTTAAACTCCTAAATTCTAGAACCTCTCCTGTGAAGATTGTTGAGAAGCTATCCATTCTCTTGGTTTCTTAGATCTTTGTAGAATTGTGCTTAATTTCAATTAAGCACATAACATTACACCATTTAGATGTTATGTTTGAAGAAGTTCATTGGTGGATAGACTAACAGTGCACTTGTTAAATAATCAAAGATTAAATGTACTTAACAAGATATCACAAGAATCAAAATAATACTTAGCTATGACTGTAGACTATAAGAAGAGTAATTTCATTCAAAGAATATTTTTCTTGAGTATATAACCAATACATCTAATTTTCATAATTATTAGTATTTTATTTTAAGAATGAAACTTACATATTCAAAGCCAAGTAATAAACAGTTACAGTACATAATTTTTATAATTATAAATATTCTAAAACATCATAATCAAAGAAAACCATAAACTGAAATTTTTTTCCAGTGAAAATGATATTTGAAGATTAGAGATGTGTTGAACATGAATACAATTGAAGATGTTTTTGAATTTTTGTGAGTACTTCCCACTTACTTTTGTGTGCATAGACTTCACTAATTGTTCTTAATATCATTTCTTCATGTATTATTTGAGTTTAAGATAATATTGTAAAGCACTGCTAGCCTTTAGAGTTTAGGGACACTAAGTTCTGAATTTAAGGTCTTAAATAATGTCAATCTAAGGCTACTAAGTTTTTGTCTCAATCTACAAAAAGGAGATCAACTGACCTCTCTGGATGAATTAAAGAAGAATCAGCATTGTACCTCTGCCTGATATAATATGAATTGATAAGCTAATTAATGGGTGTCCCATATCCTGTTATCTCATTTGATGTATGACAGCATGAGCTACATTAGTTTTGTTTAAATTTTTGAACTTTTGCTGATTTTGATTTGATTTTGGGGGAGTAGCTTTTAATGACCAAACTTTATTATCTTCAGCTCCGATGCAGCTAGATCTCTTGGTACAGCTCACCACCAGCAGCTCAGCTAGAACTGTATATATTCTCAGTTCTCGTTTGATTTTTTACTTTTTTTTCCTGATAAGCAGTATTAGAATATCATTAAACTGCTCTAGGAAAGTACATACATATGTTAGCTTCAGGACTTGAATTCCCTTTAGCATTATAGGGATCTATGGAGTCCGTGATAATATTTACATCATCTAAATGAAACGTATCATAGGTTATAATATTCTAGTAATACAAAATAAATTTTAAAACGTTGGTGTATATAACTTAAATATTTTTTCTCACAACCTTCATCTATCCTTTTTTTCTTTTTCTTTTTTCTCTTCCTAACAAGAATAAGTTCGAAAGCAAAAGGCCAAGCCCACCCTTCCCGTTCTCTTCCTTTTCATCCTCACTTTCATTCAACCAGAAAAATTCTAAATGAACGGTGGGAGGAGACAAAGGCCGGTGACAGGTGAGTGGTGAGTGTGCTTGTTCATCTTATCTTCAAAAGCATATTACTCTATGTGATTTCTCAATTACTGGAGCTTGTTAGGGAATATTTTGCATCTATTTAGATGATTTACATGATAACTAGTATCATGTTTACAATTGTATTGTCTTATATGTATCTTTGTATTTATTACATTTTCATTCTTTGTATTGTAATATTATATTGATTGTAATATAAATACATAAACCCACTTAGTTGGGTTATCCCCCCAAAATCTTTCAATTTGGTATCAAGAGCTCCAAAGAATATCCTTTCTCTTCTTTGTATCATGGCACCTTCTTCACCCCCCCCCCCTTTCTTCTACTGAGAGTACCACCCCTAGCATGTTGGTGCTCCCCCTCCAGCCACCCTCCATTTCTAATATAAAACTTTTTGTACCTCTTGAACTTACTTATTTGAAATATCTCACTTGGAAAAAAGTTTTCAAGCCTTTCTTGCGTAGCCAAAATCTTCTGGACCTTGTGGAAGGTTCTGTCCCACACCTTGATCTCAATAATCTACAATACACACTGTGGATTCAGCGCGACACAACTGCTCATAGCTGGATCAATGCAACATTGTCACCATCTGTCTAGTGATATTAAGAGTTGGATTATTTGCAGGGATAAGGGATTGGGGTTGCTGCAGAGAAGAAGGGAAAGGACCAGTGAAAGTGAATTACCAGAACCCGTGGAATGTACATGATTCTTGCAGGAGGAGATTGCTCTTATACCACATAATGAATAGCAAGATGAAATAAAAGATGATTTTATTGAATGGTCGTAAACTGAATATATACATAAGCCTATAACAGAGTTACTAACATAATACTCATCATATAATGGAGCCAACCAGTTATCAACGAACTAAACAACAAACTCCTACAATATTGTAAACAAGATAAATTCAAAATATAAGCTACAGTAAAATATAGTCAATAACGGTAAATACTAATATGTGCTAATAGTGTTGTTGACACTCTTCTAAATTACAACTTTGAAACTTCTCATTAGGCTTGGAGCATGCTAGAGAAGCTTTTTCTTGACCATGTTTCTTCCTCTATGATCCATCTTAAAAATAAATTTCAGAATTTTAAGAAAGGATCTCTTTCAATGGAAGAATATCTACAAGAATTGCATTATCTATCAAGTTTATTATCCGCCATCAGAAAGCAAATATCAGACGAGCAACTTGTTGCTCAAACTTTGCAAGGTTACCCCCTTCATACAGAACATTTGCTTCTGGATAAAATGCCAATAGGCCATTTTCCTCATTTTGGCTCTATGTCCTCATCTTCTTACCGAAGAGGAACACGTCAAAGCCATTTCACCTGATGAGTTTCAACAGTCGATGCTGCCACCGGACATTCTAAAAATATTAGACGCTTCAAACGACAAAATCAAGGTTTTGGCTCTAGTCAAAATCATAGGGGATTTCATAATAAGAATCCTTGTCGTGGATTTGGGCAAAACAATTGTCACAAAAATTTTAGTAATTCTTCTCGCTCTTTCCCTGTTGGTCAAAGCATACCTGGCCATCCACCTACTCCAAATGCTACTAAATCGATGACACAATGTCGGATTTATTTTCATTACAACCATACAACTTTGGAATGTCGCAATCACTTCAACTATTCATTCGTCCCACGTAATTCTCCTAAAGGTTTGTCAACAATGAGCCTAGAAAAATTACCTGCAATAATCTTGTATCCTAATATGGGCGCCTCCTCACACATAGCAAGAAGCCAAAATGTCATTTCTGATCCTGTACCATATCAGGGTAATGCACAAGTGATGGTTGGAAATGGTAACCTACTTCATGTCTCTCATGTTGGTCATAGTTTTTTCCTACTTCTAAACAACCTTTGCTTCTTTAAAATATTCTTTTTGTTCCTCAACTTAAGAAAAAATTACTATTTATTCAGCTCCTTTGTGTCGACAATAAGTATTTTGCTAAATTCGTCTTCATTTTCCATTAAGGATCCGAAGACCAACCATATACGCTCCAATGTAGGAATTCTAGCTTGCTCTATCTATTTTCATCTTCTTCAAGGTTCACTCTATCAACATGTCCTACTTCTTTGTTTGGATCTGCTTCACAATCTTCATTGTGGCACCAGCGCCTTGGCCATCCTGGGAAACTTGTGCTTGATGTATGGTCGCGAAATAAAGCTAGTTCTAGTTCTTCATGCTTTATCATTCGATGTGTAATGTTTGTCATTTGGGATAACAATCTAGGCTCGCGTTTTCAAGTTCTACAAGTAATATACTCGGATGTGTGGACATATCCTCTTGTATTCAATTCTGGCTATCGTTATTATGTGCTTATTGTGGATGATTGTACCAAATTCTCTTGGACCTATCTCATGTGCCAAAAATCTGAAACATTTGACAAACTTCTTGAATTCGATAATGTGTTATCATGTGTCTTCGATTCATCAATTTCATATTTTCAATCTGATGAAGATAAAGACAATAATGATACTTAGTTTAAGTCCTTTTTCCGTGACAATGGTATTACTCACCGATTATCTTGCCCATATACTCCCCAACAAGATGGCCATGTTGAACTGCAAATATTGACACCTCAATAATATTGTTCATTTCTTACTTTTTTAAGCTAATGTCCCAACATCATTTTGGCTTGAAGCTCTGGTTTATGCTACTTATATTTTTAACATGCTTCTACATCAAAATTTGAAGTTTTCCCCTAACCATTTAAAAGTCTGTTTGGAAAACCACCCTGTAAATGGAATTGGTGTAATTACTAGGGTAATAATTACACAGCCTAGTTGTCATGACCCAAAATCCATTATGGGTCGTGATGGTGGCGGACACCGTTGCCAGGCAAGCCAACCATAAATACCTAATTAAATTCTCATTTAAATAATTGTGAAAACTCTAGTTTTCCTTCAATTTTACTAGTAAAAGATACTCGTTTCAAATTAAATATGAAAGTCAAGAAATCAATCCAAAATACCCCATAGTCCTCCCAAAACCCGGAGTCACAAGTGCATGAGCATTTACTAGGAAATAAAATAAAACACAGTAACTGTCCGGAATACAAGGTGGACAGAAATGAAAATACAGCACAATACTCTGAAGGAGACTCTGCGGGCTGCGGGTCGTCTCGATAAATGCAGCTCACCTAGGTCTCTGTACCAACCATGCCGCTATGCCGCTAAGCTGCTAGCCACACATGAACCTGTGCAACAAAATGCACAGGAAGTGTAGTATGAGTACGAAAACAACGTGTACTCAGTAGTATCCCGCCTAATCTCAAAGAAGTAGAGACGAGAGGTCGACTTCGATACTTACTAGTGGTCAAGTGATGATACATTAGTAACATAACAAGTCGAGGGTTTATATAAACATGAATGTAATTCAATAGAGTGAAGCAAGTAAACAATTCATTCTTTTATATGAAAATTTACAATTTCCTTTTTCATCAATAATACATATATTCTCAAGACGGGAAGAAGCAATATCAACTTTAGTAAATTACAAGGCAAGCAATACAAGCATTCGCAAATCATGCCGAGGACGTACGGCCCGATCCAACAATATTTAAACTGTGCACTGCCAGAGGGTCGAATGGTGCGAACCATAGATGCATCTATTACCCCGCTCGCGAATCATACATGCGACGCGGTCAAGCATAAATAAACAATCACCCTACTCGCGAATTATACATGCGATGCAGGTACACATAGAAACACATACTCAAACAGTCATTCAAGACATTCATCGAGGAAACAATTATTCAAGGAGGTGTAGATTTCCCTTTTTACCAGCCAAGGAAATGTTTTAGTCTTTTAGAAAATCATTTGCCACTTCGATATGATTTAGGCAATTTTAACTATCAATAAGGTTGCATTTATTACAAGTAAGCATATTTTTGGGTCCTAGACTACCCGGACATAAGCATAATATTAGCTACGCACGGACTCTCGTCACCTCGTGCGTACGTAGCCCCCACAATTAGCAGCACATATTCAATTAGTTCACCTATGGGGACAATTCCCTCTTACAAGATTAGAAAGGAGACTCACCTCGCTCCGAAATTCCATAACCGGCCTTCCACGCCTTTCCGAAGACACAATTCGATGCACAATGCTCCAAAACTAGCCAATAATTACGCAATTCCATTAATATACGGTCAACTACTCATATTAATCCAATTTATAACAACTCCTAACCTCGATAGAAAAGTTGACAAAAATGCCCCGGGCCCACGTGCCCGGATTCTGAAATTTTTCGAAGATAAAGTTTACCCATAACCTCACGAACTTAAATATATAATTTACTCTTAATTTCATGCCAAAAATCGTTGTTAAAATCCATGAATAACAATTTTCTAGGTTTTCCCTCAAAAACCCAAATTCCTACTAGTTTCCATGTCCAAATCCGTATATCATCATGTATTTAACTCAAAACTAGCATAAATTACTTACCTCATGCTTGGTGGTGAAAAAGGCACCTCAAAGTTGCTCCAAAATCGGCTCCAATGGAAGAAATGGGGTTGAAATGAGTCCAACCCCCGATGAAAAATAACCCCTCTGCCCCCAGCATTTCCGCATCTGCGCCTCTCCTTCCGCAGGTGCGGTCCCGCATCTGCGGCGAGAATGACCGCATCTGCGGTCCTGCCCAACCAGCCCAAAACCACTTCTGCGACATAAGGGCCGCTTCTGCGGCTCCGCACATGCGGCCCAAGTCTCGCAGGTGCGGTTACACCAGCAGGCAGCAACTTCAGCTCTTCTTCCAAATTCCAATTCGATCCGTTAACCACCCGGAATCCACTCGAGGCCCTCGGGACCCCAACCAATCATGCCAACCAGTCCCAAAACACATTACGGACTCGCTCGAGGCCTCAAATCATATCAAACAACGCTAAAATCGCGAATCACACCCCAAATCAAACTTGGTGAACTTGAGAAATTCAAACTTCAATATTCGATGCCGAAACCTATCAAATCACATCCGATTGACCTCAAATTTTGCACACAAGTCATAATCTACCTTACGGACCTACTCCAACTTCCAGAATCGGAATCCGACCTCGATATCAAAAAGTCCTCTACCGGTCAAACTTCTCAAAAACCTTCAAATTTCTATCTTTAGTCAAATGACTCCACAATGACCCACGACCCTCCAAATTCACTTTCGATCGCGCTCCCAATACCAGAATCACCATACGGAGTTATTCCCAAACTCGGAATCCCAAATGGACATTGATAACACTGAAACGCACTTCAACCCAAACGTATGAAATTCCTCCAAAATGCTAACTTCCACATTAGGTGCCAAAACATTTCCGGGTCTTCCACAACCCGATCTGGACATACGCCCAAGTCCGAAATCATCATACGAACCTGCTGGAACCTTCGAATCCCGATTCCGAGGTCGTTTAATCAAAAATCCAATCTTAGTCTATTCTTTCAACTTAAAACTTCCGAAATGAGAATTCTCTCTCCGAATAAACTCTGAACTTCCCGGAATTCAATTCCGACCATGCGTACAAGTCATAGTACCTGAAGTGAAGCTACTCAGGGCTTCAACCCGTTGAACGACGCGCTAGAGCTCAAAACGACCGGTCGGGTCGTTACATTCTCTCCCACTTAAACATACGTTTGTCCTCGAACGTGCTAAGAACTGTGCTGGAGTTGTCCGAAATCACAGTTAAACACCTTGTGCACCTACCCGTGCTACCATAACTCAATTGAGCACATTAGCTCGAGCAAATATGAAGATATTCTCTTTTATTCAAACAAATGAGCCTTAGAGCCGAGTTACAACATCCGAAATTCTCTGCCAGGCCTGCTTCCAATATATGAACACCGTACCAATCACTACACGATGTACTAGAACGTGACTGCATACCTTTGCCGAATTCTCACCAGGCACCACATCATCCACAAAACCATGATAACATTCTCTGATCATAATAACCAACATTCCCCGAATCTGATGCTCACAACGCATCTTATGACATGTATAAGTCTTGTTCCAACTCTTACAATACCGCCACGACGGAAGAGACGCGTAGAAATTCATAACCAACTGCCAAGTCAACAAATCATTGAGGCTACACTCCTGACAAGAACATTACCTCATTCTGAACTAAATGATGATCTTTGCTCTTTAATATACTTCATACAATCCGATTGCACTGACCCTAGATCTAATAACCTTGTCTCACCCAGTACATACTGTTCAGGCAATAAGCCTCCCAGACATGACCAAAAGTCTCATAGGATGCACAACGTGCCAATAGGCTACCAATTCGAACATGATACATAAGGAAACCGAGCTCTGGAAGGGACTACTCAACTCACGCTGCTAATATGGACTCTCCTCAGAACAACGGAAAACAAAACACACAAAAATTAGAATACGGAAAACTGTACTCAACATCATACTGTTGCGGCGTGCAACCGGATCCAAACAACATACCCATGGCGGCATGCCACCCGATCCACACATAAAATTCACATAAGGAGATTCACATCGAGCTAGATTTCTCATTACAACAAAATACCGAATATCGGTCACAGGCACGCTAAGTGCATAATACCGTCCCTGAGGGGACATATAGCGCCGTAAGCTAACAAACTCAAGCACAATAGAGGTACGATATATGTTCTGAAACTAAAGAGCCATACATCTCACATAACACCATCGCTACGCGGAACCTCAACGCATAAGAAATTACCAAGCCGTTTCACAACTCAAACGACACAGTATAGCATTACATGAAATAGCCGATGACGAATTAACATCCAACATCCGAATACTCCTCCATAAGGAGAGCTATGCTGAAATGAACACATTCGGCCCGATATAGAGCCCATATTCATATTTAAATCCATCCACTGGCCTCAAGCCAATTCAGATCGTACCGAACTAGGCCAATAATCCCTTCTGGGTCCATAATAACCTCTTCTACCCATAGCACACGAGAATAACCATCATAATCGAGGAAATCCTCCACGGTCAACAACCCAATAAACCGAGTGCTCTCCAGGCATAAATTCTCAAATTAACGATAGCACCACAATCTTCATACTTGGTTTCATTCTCCCAATCAATCAAGTGAATACGTGCCACACTTATACAATCTTCTCGTGGGACACGCCCCCACGACCATCTGTATCAGATAACAAGTCTACACATCCATACCATCGGCTGCACTAACGCTGAAAGGCGATCAAGAATCCATAACCAGGATGCAAATCCTCTTTCACAAAACATCGATCCCAGGTGACGCTGAAGACAATAACAGCTTGCTCTAATCGTTCAAACCCCCTCCATGCTCATCCGAGCTCGTGACATCCTTGCCAACACCGGACTGCAACCTTGATCCTCACTTTCATATTTCATACCGCTCACTGCCCCTTAACAAGCCAGCATGCGATAGTACAAGAATTTCATCCCAACTCCTGAACCACTAACATGGTAAACACTTCCTCACATGGAAGATTTTCACTTAACTCATTCCAAGAGAACCTTAGCAACACACGGGTGAATTCTCACAACTGTAGAAGATGCAATTCTTCAAGTAGTGGACTAAGCCACCAACATGCCAATTCAATCATGGCTGACCAATCCAACCTCTTCCAATTTATCCTTAATTGCCTTAGAACCATAATAACTCCATTCAACAGATAACACACTCAACCCGAGTGGCCTTGTATCACGGGACCTTATTGTGCCAAACCCCACGAACCATCTCATACCTTCCTCGTGCGCATATTTGCATCGACTGGTACATCCATTCTGATAATTCCTCTACGAATCTGAAGTCTTTTTCTCCTTTTCCTCCCAATGCTACACTGCAAGTCAAAACATCGTAGAACATTCTGAGCCTCTTATCATAAGCTGTTTCACAAGCCCGATTCCTAAACACATTGCGGGCATAAATCCTTAGGCACCGCATTTTTAACCATTGAATTTTGCTAGGACCGTTATTGAGAGTCACCCACTCTGACATGAACCCGAATATTGCCAACTTCAAGGCTCCGCTAGCCCATGACCACCCTCTCAGAGAAGCGCCCGGCTGAATCACCTTTCTTGCAACTCACTTCTACGCGAAGCATAATTCCTGAGTCTTCCCAGAGCTCGAATATGAATCAATGATGCCAATTATAGAACACATTCTTCATTTCCCTTGCTCAAATTACTACTGATGTCCACTTTCCTTAGCCGAAACAACTTACAAATACGCCGATAACCTGAAACCTCACAAGAAGATAATCATACAACCCGGTCATAGGCGGTGGGACTCTCCCACTAAGCTTGAAGCCATTATTACATAACTTTGGAACCCACCAAGATTCCTCATCCCTCATTGACATGACCTTGCACAATTGAACTGCCAGATTCCTCGAAATCATTCCTTTAGCATTTCATGAATACTCTGAATCTCTAGCAACATTCACATATTAGACCTCTTAACAGATAGCCGGTAAAATCCTTCGCAGGAGCTTCACCAACCATGCGACCGCTGACCTGCCCATAGGAGATAACCCACTTGAGCCCGTGCTCATTCACCAGTTGCACAAGTCCATTCACTCCTCGTGGATATCAACTAAATGTGCGAAAATATCTTCCAGTTCAAGGTTATCTTGTATCCTTCTTCATCTTAAGCAGCTCCTTTCCGTCATACTAAATCTCCCGCTGTTATGCTAGCCAATATTCCAAATTAAGTTCGTAGGCCTGATCACCGTCCACTAAAATTTCCCAAATCACACCAAAGTTTCCTCAAGGTTGTAGTTATCCTGCCACTGAATCCACATACTACTCTGCCACTCTCCCACTTTGGGCAGACTCACTTCTTTAAGAAGCTACTCGGCCTCCACTTCTTACACCTGGCCTTCTAGATGTTTAACCACCGCATGACACTTCCCACACGTCCTTCCTCATCCTTTGCTGCTCTGCTGATGCCTTAGATCAAAATCTATCTCGGTAGAACTTGAACCAACAGACCGCTGCTAACTTTTAAACCTTTCCGAAGATCATTCTCCTCGAGCCGTCATCATTAGAAATACACATTCAATCCTGAACCACCGCACCCCCGCGATCTCTGACAGCCGCTTCTCCAATACTATCTTACAATATCCTGCCCCAAGGGCGAATTGTAGAAGGTCTTAAAACCGGCAAAATTAGTATATTCAACAAGGACAACGGCACCTCATCACAGATGAAAATTCAACCACTGCTCCAACACGTAGGCAAGCATCTTACCATCATATCAACACGGCACGACAACCATTCATAAGCATCATGGCAACTGGTGCCTAGCCTCAGAGCTCTCAGAAGTACGACTACTAAGCTGAAACGACAAAATACCCTTCCACAAAGCGATGACAATAGTCAAATCAGCTACCCCGGGAGAAGCATCCCGCACCACCTCTGTAGTACCTTTAAGATTTCCCAATTCTTGATTTATAATAAACGCTCCACGTCGCATAAGATTGAATAGGAAGGAAATAAAGGTATAAGCCTCAAAGGAATCAAATCACACGATGAGGAAATCAAGAAGGGAAGTGCTCCTAATAGCCCTGTAGCCTCTCGAAGATAAGTACAGACGTCTCCATACCGATCCGCGAGACTCTACTAGACTTGCTCATGACTCGTGAGACCTACGGGAACCTAGTGCTCTGATACCATGTTGTCACGACCCAAAATCCACTATGGGTCGTGTTGGCGCTGGACACCGTTGCCAGGCAAGCCAACCATAAATACCTAATTAAATTCTCATTTAAATAATTGTGAAAACTCTAATTTTCATTCAATCTTACTAGTAAAATATACTCATTTCAAATTAAATATGAAAATCAAGAAATCAATACATAATACCCCATAACCCTCCCAGAACACGGTGTCACAAGTGCATGAGCATTTACTAGGGAATAAAATAAAATACAGTAGCTGTCCGGAATACAAGGTGGACAGAAATGAAAATACATCACAATACTCTGAAGGAGGCGCTACGGGCTGCGGGCCATCTCGATAAATATTTCTCACCTAGGTCTCCGTACCAACCATGCCGCTATGCCGCTAAGCCGCTAGCCACACCTGAACCTGTGCAACAAAATGCACAGCAAGTGTAGTATGAGTACGAAACAATGTGTACTCAGTAAGTATCCCGCCTAATATCGAAGAAGTAGAGACGAGAGGTCGACTTCGACACTTACTAGTGGTCAAGTGATGATACATTAGTAATATAACAAGTCGAGGGTTTATATATACATGAATGTAATCCAATAGAGTGAACCAAGTAAACAATTCTTTCTTTTATATGAAAATTTCCAATTTCCTTTTTCATCAATTATACATATATTCTCAAGACGGGAAGAAGCAATATCAACTTTAGTAAATTACAAGGCAAGCAATACAAGCATGCGCAAATCATGCCGAGGACATACGACCCGATCCAACAATATTTAAAATGTGCACTGCTAGAGGGTCGAATGGCGCGAACCATAGATGTATCTATTACCCCGCTCGCAATCATACATGTGATGCGGTCAAGCATAAATAAACAATCACCCTGCTCGCGAATCATACATGCGACGCAGGTACACATAGAAACACATACTCAAACAGTCATTCAAGACATTTATCGAGGAAAATATTATTCAAGGAGGTGTACATTTCCCTTTTTACCAGCCATGAAAATGAAGATTTACTCCTTTAGAAAACCATTTGCCACTTCGGTATGATTTAAGCAATTTAAACTATCAATAAGGTTGCATTTATTACAAGTAAGCATGTTTTTGGGTCCTAGACTACCCGGACATAAGCATAATAGTAGCTACGCACGGACTCTCGTCACCTCGCGCGTACGTAGCCCCCACAATTAGCAGCACATATTCAATTAATTCACCTATGGGGACAATTCCCTCTTACAAGATTAGAAAGGAGACTCACCTCGCTCCGAAGTTCCATAACCGGCCTTCCACGCCTTTCCGAAGACTTAATTCGATGCACAATGCTCCAAAACTAGCCAATAATTACGCAATTCCATTAATATACGATCAACTACTCATATTAATCCAATTTTTAACAATTCCTAACCCCGATCGAAAAGTTGACAAAAACGTCCTCGGGCCCACGTGCCCGGATTTAGAAATTTCTCGAAGATAAAGTTTACCCATAACCCCACGAACCCAAATATATAATTTAGTTTTAATTTCATGGCCAAAATCGTGGTTAAAATCCAAGAATAACAATTGTCTAGGTTTTCCCTCAAAATCCCAAATTCCTACTAGTTTCCATGTCCAAATCTGTATATGATCATGTATTTAACTGAAAACTAGCATAAATTACTTACCTCATGCTTGGTGGTGAAAAAGGCACCTCAAAGTTGCTCCAAAATCGGCTCCAATGGAAGAAATGGGGTTGAAATGAGTCCAACCCCCTCTTCCCCCAGCATTTCCGCACCTGCGCCTCTCCTTCCGCACGTGCGGTCCCGCATTTGCGGCGAGAATGACCACATCTGCGGTCCTGCCCAACCAGCCCAAAACCGCTTCTGCGACACAAGGGCCGCTTCTACGGCTCCACACCTGCGGCCCAAGTCTCGCAGGCGCGGTTACACTAGCAGGCAGCCGCTTCAGCTCTTCTTCCAAATTCCAATTCGATTCGTTAACCACCCGGAATCCACCCGAGGCCCCCGGGACCCCAATCAATCATGCCAACCAGTCCCACATTACGGACTCGCTCGAGGCCTCAAATCATATCAAACAACGCTAAAATCATGAATCACACCCCAAATCAAACTTGGTGAACTTGAGAAATTCAAACTTCAACATTCGATGCCGAAACCTATCAAATCACATCCGATTGACCTCAAATTTAGCACACAAGTCATAATCGACCTTACGGACCTACTCCAACTTCCGGAATCGGAATCCGACTCCGATATCAAAAAGTCCACTCCCGGTCAAACTTCTCAAAAACCTTCAAATTTCTATCTTTAGTCAAATGACTCCAAAATGACCCATGGACCTCCGAATTCACTTTCGTTCTCGCTCCCAATACCAGAATCACCATACAGAGTTATTCATAGACTTGGAATCCCTGAAGCCTCTATTGATAAATTGATGCACTGCTCAGGACATGAGATTTCCGGGCCAGTTCTCCAAGTAAACAAAGAAATAGCCAAATTGACGACTCAAAGGAATACTCCATGAACAAAAGCGGAGCTCACCAATAGCACTGGAAGTGAGGGAAGTCCTAACCTGTAGCCTGCTCGCCTGCAAGACCAGTTCCTACATTGTACCGCAGACCAACGCGGGTTCCCAAAAGATAACGTCAGTACAATCCGTTGTACTCAGTGAGTCTCAACGACAGGGGATGAAACTTTAATAAAATGTACATTACAAGCAAAGACTCTAAATGCATGGAAAACATAAAGCTTCTAAGAACAATTCTAAAATAATTGCATAACGGCAGTTTATAAATATTCTAAGAGAAAATTCTTTTCTTTTCCTTTCTTATCAAAAAATACTTCACTTTATACTTCGGGAGTGTTAATACCCAATTTTGCCCTCGTATTTTTGAAAATAGTATATATATATATATAGTCAAAATATCATTTTGCATTATTATTTAATTTACAATAATTATACATGTATTTTCCACAATTTTAGAGCTTTAAAATTATTTTTTCTTGCATTGTAATTACTTGAATATTTATTAATTATCCCTTTAAATTATTTATGATGACTTAATCATCCAAATTATTATTTTGCATCCGCATATATGTTTCATAATATTTTTACTTCATTCTCATAATTATATTTGTATTTTTAAGCTATTTACACAATTTTACAGTAATAGCCTATATGTCATTTATAATTACAATTATTATATTATTCATGCTACAATAGCATTTTTATGTTTTTTATATTGTTAAGTTATTATTTACCGCCATTTTGTTACATAAGTAGTATTTTAATATTTATTAATTATTTTTATTTAAATAATCTCGTGTATTTAACTCCTAGCCCAGTTTTGGCTAATTTCAAACCAAACCAGGCGCAAAGCAGGTGACCCATCTCCGTCAAAACGTTCAGAAAACCAACCAACCCCTTTAAAAATCCGGTCACGACCCGTTTTAAACCCGCCCCATTCTCATTTCGATCCTGGCCGTTGATCTCAAATGATCAACGACCCATAATAATTCCCCCACCTTTCTTATATCCCCTCACTGAAACCATCACCCCATTTCTCTTAGACTTCCGCCCTAAAATCCGCTCTACTCTCCCCTCTCAAATCCTAGCCGCCTCACTCAAATCTCTTCCAAATCTGATCAAATCATGGATTCTTACTACGATCCTCTTACCTTTTCTGGATCATCTCACCGTTTGCTACAAGACTATGGTGTTACATAGTACTTTCCCCAATATTGGCAAGTACTAGTCCGCAAATCGGGTTTGATCGCCTTCAACCTTTGAGATTTAGACGACATTTCGTCTATATGCACTCACTATCAGGCTATATTGTCCGATTCAGTGAGAATTTCGACAATCTGTGCTTTCCCTTTTGAACTAGGGTTTGCTTGATTCTCTCTTAAATTGATTCTAAACGATTTTGTATGCTTCTATTTCCTTATTTATGTTCGATTAATTATGTTTCCTTGTTTGCATGTTGATTTTGACTACTATATAAACCCCTCTCCAGTTTCCCCTTTGGACAGTTTTTACTGCTATTACACACACTATATCCTTATCTCATTTTGTTCACTTCTTCTGAGACACCTAATATTTTATGAGTCTCTTGAATCCTTGGCCGGCTGAAAGCCAATGCCATAATATTATCAACCTCCTCCAGTGCAAGCACTGCTCGGAGCCCTTTCGAGGCTCTTGTGAACTCTGAAGCATCGGAGATCTGGGTTCTTGTTACCAGTATTCTAAACTCTTCATTCTTTTGCTCGTTTAATTTTGCTACTTGTTAGTGCCCTTAACTCTTGCAATGTTAACTATTTTCCCGTTGTTTATCTGTATGTATTCTAGTGTTAATGGTGTTTAAATTCTGTAAGCATGGTTCAGTTTCTTTGTTATTTATGAATCCATGATAATGTACTATCATGATATTGTTCTATAATCCCTTGCAATTCCATGCTTTTGTTAGTTGAATTCATTAGGTTTCAGCTTTTCTTAGTTTGCTTTTAGACTAATGTGTGTTCTGTACTATATCCTGCACTTCTATGTTGGTATTCTAGACTTTGTGAAGTTCTTCTTATCCAATGATATATTGAGGCGGTTTCTATTCAAGCTTTCTTTCATGTTTGAATTCTAGGATAAAATTGCCATGTTAGCTCTCCCTGCTGTCTAGGCAATTAAGTGCAAATAGTTATGCCTGCTTGCCTCATTTCCTTTCTAAATGTTGCATGATCTCATGAGTTAAGACGCTGCTGACGTTTATAGTACGCCATCGCTATTAGAATTGGCATGCTGCCTGTGATCACTTCTATATGGAACTACATATCTCTTTGACAATAAGAGCTTAGAATAATACTCACTTGTTTCAAATCTATCTCTGACCCATGTCGGTTAATGTCTTGATTGCTGGGAATTAGTATGTGTGTGTTTGTCCTATAAACTTGCCTTCTTCAACCATCTTAATGTGCTCAACATGCTACACCCCCTCCTATGTTGAATAGTTACTCAATCATGAACCTATGTTGTTAGTTTCTATGTCAAACTCACCCTGTTAAAGAGTTTTATTGATTCTCCTTGTTTTCATGTTCAAAGCCCCCTTTGTTTCTAAAATGCAAGTTCGAATATGCCTTATGTGAATCCTGTCAATATGTTTATCTATGTACTAGTGAGAACTGCTGTTAGTGGGCTTCAGAGCTGTTTAATTAGTTGTCATGCGTAGTTTGTTAATTTGTGTGGTTAAGTTGATCATTTGTGATTGCTGGGTAAGAAGGTCCTCCCTTTGGGCCTAGTATGGATCCTTGTGTGAATTTGAGTTGAGTAATTGATATACTCTGCGGTTTGGGGTGTATTTGGATCTGGTTTTGCTTTACGTATGAGGAAAAGAGCCTGTTGAAGGCCCGGGCTTCACTGTGTTATAGTCTTTTGGGCCTACTATGTGTACTGGGCCTGTAATCTTTTAATGTTGTAAAATTCGCACTTGTATTCATTAATTTTTGGGCCAGTAATAATTTGTAAATTGAATAATTGGGTCTTTAGTGAAAGTTGGGAAAGGGGTATTATAGTATTTGCATAAATGGGTCGAGAGCATGCTCATAGGAGCTAAGTGATTTATTCACTATTTGCCTTACGTGTTTTGATATCATGATTAGAAAGTCTGCCTATAGGAGTCATACGCACACACATCACCTGAACATATGCCCTTTTCTAGTACTTACCATGCATGTTTCCACTACTATGTGTTCTTAGATAACATATCTTATGGCATTGCGATGTAATATTCTACTCACCTAAATATCATGCCTAGAGGACTTCAAAATAATCCATCTATCAATTGCTTCAATCATTTTTTTCGTGTGCTGCTTATCTAGATATCATGGCTATAGGTCTCTAAAGTTCTAATCAACTTTTCTCAGTGTTTTCCTCTATTACACTGTCATTCGTTTAATATGCATGCCTTTAAAACCAGCATCCATAACTCAGAACTATGACTGTTTTTGATAGTAGGCTATATAGTTGATATTTACACCTTAATTGATCATGCTTTGTTGTTGTTTTATAAGGTAAATTGCCAAAAAAATGCTTTAAATAGTATTCTATGGTTTCGCAGGGAATATTATATGTGAGGAAGCAACACGAAGTGTGTGGAGGTGATAATGTGAAGAAAACACCCATTCAAGAAGTACCCGAACACAAAGGAGCAGAAGACAATGGCCTGGGCAAAAGTCCACTGCGACCGCGGTGGACCGCGGTGCAACGCGGGGGAATAAATCACAAAAATAGAATGGGCAGTGTTCACCGCAGTCGACCGCGGTCCACACTGCGACCGCGGGGAACTGTTCACGAACCTGGAAATTTGGGGCCAAAGTGTAATTTCGAGGAAACATTTGTAAAACCCTTATAAGCTGTAGAAACTCGCCAAGAAAAAAAATCTTGTTTTTAGACTACTTTTGGAGGCAAGAACAAGTGTGAGAGATCACCCAAAACATTATAGTTTCTTTATCTCTTTTATTTTCTTGCAATTTTACATTATGAACAATTTAGTAGTTTTCTCTTACTTTGTTATGAGTAGCTAAATCTTTGTCTAGGGTTTTGATGGAACATATTGAAGGATGAACTTCTTGATTATGTTAATACAGATTGCCAGTTTAATCTCTAATTGTTCAACTACGTGTTTGTTGTAGTTAATTGACAGGATCCTCAATTAGCTGTGCCTATTTAGTGTGCATAACTCGGGAGAGAGTGCATATATAGGTAGTTGTCGAACAACATCACTCCCAAGGTATAAGAGGGATCTATTACTGCGGGTTTAAAGGCGGGATTAGGGATAACGAAGCCTTGGGTGCAATCTAAAGCGAGCTGTAATAAACGAAGCCAGCTAGCGTATCTCGGGAGAGTGCGTCTAGTAAATTATTGTGATTACTCGGGAGAGATTTATGGTAAAAAGAGTGCTCATGTTTGATAGAGATGTTTTGGTGAATCTATATGAAACATAACCGGAAAGGATTCCATCAATAGGGGAAATCATAGCCTTAGAACCTTCTCATAATTGTTTACAAACCAAGCATAAGTTAGTTTTCAGCTGTCTATTTAATTTCAGTCTTAGTTATTAGTAATACCCTCAACTGTGATTTACAACGTTTGGGGAAGTTGATTCCATAGAATTGAGTAAGTCCAACGAAAGTAATTGATAGGTTAATTCCCTGTGGGTTCGACTCTGGGCATAAATACTCAGACTATATTTGCAACGTTCGCGTGTCTTTTTATATGGCATAGTTGGGCGTGATCAAATTTTGGCGCCGTTGCCGGGGAATTAACGGTGTTATCAATTACAATTGAAAGAAGTACAAAAATTCTGAGTGTAGTCGATTTTCTCTATACCCAATTTTTACATTGAAATTTTAACGTTTGTTGACTTGGTTGCACAGGTGCATGCCTAGAAACTCATCGAGATCTGGTGAAGTATTTGAAGCATTATCAGATCTTGAGAAATTTTTTAAGGCACTAAATCGAGCCAACCGGAAAAACAAACAACAACCAACAACTGCACAATTCGAAACAGTCATGGGAGATCACGAGGCAAACCCAGCTGTACCAATAGTGCCAGAAGCTGCTCTCTATGACTGGGCACAACCCACAACTGAAAATCTATCCACATCGATTGTAGTCCCGCAAATACAGGCTGAGTCATTCCAAATCACGAATAACATGTTGCACTTGTTGTAGAACAAGGGACTATTTTCGGGGTCACAAGTCGAAGATCCTCAGCAGCACTTGAAAAATTTTCTGTCTATCTGCAAAACCCAAAGGCAGCCAAACGTAACTCCGGAAGCAATCAAGCTGCTATTGTTTCCATTCTCAGTGACAGGAGCTGCCCAGACCTGGCTAAACTCACTTCCCATAAATTCTATAACAACTTGGGATGAATTAGTCAAGCAATTTCATAACAAGTTCCACCCACCCAACAAAATGGCTCAACAAATTGATGAAATATTGAGCTTTAAACAGAAACCAATGGAGACACTACATGAGACATGGGAGCGTTTTAAAGGATTGATGGTTATATGTCTGCACCATGGTATTCCAGATCTGATGTTGGGGCAGCGATTCTACATGGGGCTGTCTGATAGTGTGAAGAATATTGTTGATGCTTCAGCTGGTAGAGCATTTCTGAGCAAAACATGGAGAGACGGCCAGAGTCTGCTTGACAAGATGGCACAAAATTCGGGATGGACATCCAGGAATGCACCTATTACTCCAGTGGTGCACTCAGTTCCTTTCGACCCATCCAATTCTATGGCTGAAAATATGGCCACCTTACTGACAAAGATGAGTATACTCACCAAAAAGGTGGAAGAGTCCGGGCAGAAGCAACAGGTACACATCGTGGACACTACCAATGGGGCTTTGTGCACATCTTGCATCAATCAGCAAATTGGTAACCAGTGGAATACAGAACCTGATCATCATCACTATCCGGAAAACATGAACTATGTGTCTAATTATGGAGGCCAGAGACAGGGAGGACAGAATTGGGGCCAGCAGAATCAGCAGTACAGGCCAGCACAGCAACAGTTCAACACTGGGAACAAGGGAGGTATAAGACCTCCTAACAATATGGCTCCTTACCCAAGGCCACAGGGATATAATAATCAGAATCAACAGCAGGGGTATCACCCTCCTCAGCAGCAGCATGGTGGAAGGCAAGAGGATGGGTTTGCTAGACTTGAAGCAATGATGTAGCAGGTTATTGGGTCTAATGCTAAAATTAATGAGAGAGTAGATGCACATGATGCAGCGATGAAGAATATTGAAGTGCAGGTGGGCCAAATTTCGATGTCTCTGAACAACCGTCCTCATGGGACACTACCTGCAAACACACAGATAAATCAAAAAGATCAAGGCCCGAAGCAGCTAATGGCAGTGAGTCTACGCAATGGTTGAGATCTGGATATAGAGCAAGAAAGGGCTCAAGAGAATAGACAGGCTGAGACACTCATACCAGTGCCCTTGAGCTGGATGAGTCAATGAAACTGACAGAGGTGACAGTCCAGCCTGCTTAGGAAGAAAATAGCACTCAGCGTGAGACCGAGAAAGACGCTGAAACAGTCCAGGAACCAGTAGTTGATGTAGCAACTGATAAAGATCAATCCCAATTGATTGGAAAGAAGAGACCTCCTGCACCCTTCCCTCAGAGGCTGGCTAAGTACCAAAAAGAGGAGCAATACAAGAAGTTCTTTGAAATGCTGAAACAAATCCAGGTAAACATACCATTGATTGAAGCTTTGAAGGAGATGCCTGGGTATGCAAAAATGATGAAGGACCTGATGTCCTGGAAGTTTGATTTCCAAGATTTGGCCACAGTTACTCTTACTCAGACCTGTAGTGTAGTGGTGACTAGACCAATTGCAGAAAAGCTGCCTGACCCAGGGAGCTTTACAATTCCACGCACTATTGGTAATTTTGCTTTTGCTAAGACACTGTGTGATCTAGGGGCCAGCATTAATCTTATGCCCTTGGCGATTTATAAGAGGCTGGGTATTGGAAGAGATAGACCCACCTCTATGTTGTTGCAGCTGGCTGACAGGACTGTCAAACGACCCTCTAGTATCCTAGATGATGTATTGATTCAGGTAGGGAAATTTTTCTTCCCCTGTTGATTTTGTGATCTTAGACTGCAAAGTGGATGAAGAGATTTTGGGAAGACCATTCCTGGCCACGGGGAGAGCTCTAATTGATTGTGAAACCGGAGAGCTCAAGATGAGACTGAACAACGAAGAAATAACATTCAATGTGTAGAAATCTATGAGGCGACCAAGTGAATTCGCCAATTGATCTCTTATTGATGCCGTGGATGTAATTGTAGAGACTGATGATGAGATGTTGACTATTGAGGACCCCCTTGTTACATGTTTGATGAATCTGGATGAGGTAAATGGAGAGGATCTGACGGAATGGGTGTTGGCGTTAGAGGGTAGAGGGTTCTGGGATAGAACTCTAGAATTTGAGCCCTTACACTTGGAAAATAGAGAAACTCCTCCGGCCAAGCCATCTATCGAAGAACCACCAAAGCTGGAGTTGAAGCCATTGCCCGCCCGTCTCCGGTATGAGTTCCTTGGACCTAACTCCACATTACCTGTTATTATCTCATCTAGTTTGTTAGATGTGTAGGCTAAACAACTATTGCAGGTACTTAAGGAGTGCAAGACTGCCATTGGGTGGACCATGGCAGACATAAAAGGGATCAGCCCAGCCTACTGTATGCACAAAATTCTACTGGAAGAGGGTCACAAACCTTCCAGGGATTACTAAAGACGGCTGAACCCTAACATGAAGGAAGTGGTGAAGAAAGAAGTAATCAAATGGTTAGATGCGGGAATCATTTTCCCCATCTCTGACAGCAACTGGTTTAGCCCAGTTCAATATGTACCTAAAAAGGGTGGCATGACGGTAGTTAAGAATGATAACAATGAAGTGATCTCTCCAAGAACCGTCACGGGCTGGAGAATTTGCATGGATTATAGAAAGCTAAATCTAGCCACCCGGAAAGACCATTTCCCACTTCCTTTCATTGATCAGATGTTAGACAAGTTGGTAGGGAGGTCGCACTTCTGTTTTCTAGATGGGTACTCATGGTACAATCAGATTTCCATTGCACCAGAGGACACAGAGAAGACCTCTTTCACTTGCCCATATGGAATTTATGCCTTTCGGAGGATGCCCTTTGGCCTATGCAACTCACCCGCCACATTCCAACGGTGCATGATGGCCAGTTTCACTGACATGGTAGAGGATATAATGGAGGTATTCACGCATGACTTCTCAGTGGTGGGGAACTCATTTGATGAGTGCCTAATAAATCTAATTCGTGTGCTGAAACGGTGTATCGAGACTAACCTGGTTCTAAATTGGGAGAAGAGCCACTTCATGGTACAAGAGGGCATAGTCTTGGGGCACCGGGTGTCAAGCAAAGGAATTGAGGTGGATCGTGCTTAAGTAGATGTGATAGCAAAGCTACCCCCTCCAACTTCAGTCAAAGCAATTAGAAGCTTCCTTGGGCATGCCGGTTTCTATCGGAGATTCATAAAAGGCTTCTCCAAAATTGCCAACCCTCTCTGTAAGTTGTTAGAAAAAGATCACCCTCTCTGTAAATTGTAAGTGGAATATGGAGACTCTTCTTGATGACAGATCCTTTAGACAATTTTCTTGAGGGAAGTTAGTCTAGAGAAAATACCAAAAAGATTTTTTATTTTATTTTTAGGTAGTGTAGCAACTCCCCCCTTGGTTTTTCTTTGGGCCACAGTTCTTTTCCAAGGGTTTAGCTTGAACCGGGTATAGGTAGTTTTTGTTTTTGGTTTAGGTTAGGAATAATGGGGTACGAGTTAAAATCAAAGAAAAAAACCCTTAGCATTTTTACACCTGAACACGATAGACACTAGAGTGTAACGCTAAGCTTCAAGGGTTGAATCTTGTTTAAGTGCCTTAAAATTGCATGTTTGTATCTAACTTGAACACTCAAAAGAGAATGTCTTAAAAAACTGATCCGGAGTGAGTCATGGCCATGTGTGTGTGATTTCACTGTATTCCATGCTTCACATTTGATGCCTAGAACTTGCCCTGTGTGTTTGCAAAGCGAAATAGTAGTTTCATTCAGTTTCAGAAGTGATATAGGCATTTCTTTGTTGAGCCAGACATATAAAGTAACCACCTGAATGCATTACATCTTAGTTAACCCCGTTGAGCCTATAAGCCTTTTTCTTTGGCAAGCACATTGCGAACCTTACCCAATTGTTTTAATAGCCTGCTGTTTGAACCCTTTTACCTCCCACTAAGCACTAGAATGGTAGTGGAAATATGCAAAAGCAAAAGTGTGGGGTGGTGGTTTGGTTTTTTGAGTGGAACCATTGAAATTGAGAAAAGGTGCAGAATGTTGAAGCATAAAAGAAGAAGCACCACGAAAAGAAAAAAAAAAGAAAAAAAACAAAAAGTTAGAAATAAAGATAGTGGGTGATGAGTGGTGGTTTGTTATAATTGCACCTACTGGATGGGGTTGTTGTGAATAAAAGAAGAAGTGGTGGAATGGTTGGTTGACAAAAATATGGTCTTGAATGTTAATGTAAGTGTATTAAAAAGTACTTAGGGAGGCTAGTCACTATACCTAAATATATCTTACCCGTCCCTTAGCCTACATTACAACCAAGTACAGTCCTATTGATCTTAGACTGAGTGGGGCTCGATTAGTAGAGTACTACACTACGGGCAAGCCTATGGTGCATCTTTGTGGCATGTGAATGTTCTTTCTGACAGTGAGTGAATTTTGTCTATCTTAGTTCCTACTTGTTTTAATTATCATTATATGTGGAACTACTCTCCTGTGTGATGTGAGGGCATGTGATTCATGAAGGAAAGGTAAGTCTTGACTCTTGTATAGAGTAGTTTGAGTAAGTGCAAGTGTTGCATGGTACAAAAGGTTTGACTCTTGAGGTAAAGGTTGTTCACTACTAAGTGCAACTTTGGTAAAATGTTCATGGTGTTAATCGTTGAGGGGAAAGCTTAGGGAAGGAATTTTGATGGAGTATGGTGAATTGCTCGAGGACTAACAATAATTTAAGTATGTGGTGTTGATAGTAGGCTATATAGTTGATATTTACACCTTAATTGATCATGCTTTGTTGTTGTTTTATAAGGTAAATTGCCAACAAAATGCTTTAAATATAGTTCTTTGGTTTCGCAGGGAATATTATATGCGAGGAAGCAACACGAAGTGTTTGGAGGCGATAATGTGAAGAAAACACCCACTCAAGAAGTACCCGAACACAAAGGAGCAGAAGAAAATGGCCTGGGCAAAAGTCCACCACGACCGCGGTGGACCGCGGTGCAACGCATGGGAATAAATCACAAAAACAGAATGGGCGGTGTTCACCGCGGTCCACGTCGCGACGGCGGGGAATTGTTCACGAATCTGAAAATTTTGGGCCAAAGTGTAATTTCGGGGAAACTTTTGTAAAACCCTTATAAGCTATAGAAACTCGCCCAGGAAAAAAAGCTTGTTTTTAGACTACTTTTGGAGGCAAGAACAAGTGTGAGAGATCACCCAAAACATTATAGTTTCCTTTATCTCTTTTATTTTCTTGCAATTTTACATTATGAACAATTTAGTAGTTTTCTCTTACTTTGTTATGAGTAGCTAAATCCTTTGTCTAGGGTTTTGATGGAACCTATTGAAGGATGAACTTCTTGATTATGTTAATACAGATTGCCAGTTTAATCTCTATTTGTTCAACTACGTATTTGTTGTAGTTAATTGACAGGATCCTCAATCAGCTGTGCCTATTTAGTGTGCATAACTCGGGAGAAAGTGCATATTTAGGTAGTTGTTGAACAACATCACTCCCAAGGTAGAAGAGGGATCTATAACTGCGGGTATAAAGGCGGGATTAGGGATAACGATGCCTTGGGTGCAATCTAAAGTGAGCTGTAATAAACGAAGCCAGCTAGCATATCTCGGGAGAGTGCATCTAGTAAATTATTGTGATTACTCGGGAGAGATTTACGGTAAAAAGAGTGCTCATGATTGATAGAGATGTTTTGGCGAATCTATTTGAAACATAACCGTAAGGGATTACATCAATAGGGGAAATCATAGCCTTAGAACCTTCTCATAATTGTTTACAAACCAAGCATAACTTAGTTTTCAGCTGTCTATTTAATTTCAGTCTTAGTTATTAGTAATACCCTCAACTGTGATTTACAACGTTTGGGGAAGTTGATTCCATAGAATTGAGTAAGTCCAACGAAAGTAATTGATAGGTTAATTCCCTGTGGGTTCGACTCTGGGCATAAATACTCAGACTATATTTGCAACGTCCGCGTGTCTTTTTATAAGGCATAGTTGGGCGTGATCAGTTTTCACTCTCTTTTTACACAAAACAATTAGATATCATGCCTAGAGGACTTGTAACACTCAACTTGCATACGCGCCAATCCAGTAATTGTTGCACTCCCCATATACTATTAGAATCCAGAACTGCTTAGAAATTGGGTAGTAGGAGATGATTGTTTGTGCCCGCTGAATAATATGAGTAACCCCTATCATAAGGGAGTTGCGAAGTATTATTTATGTTGCACGGAGTGATCCTTCAGGCAAAAAAACATAGGATCCCCCACCCCCCCTTTCCTTTTACACTTGTTATTCGTTTAATATAAACTAATGTAGTTATATAATTATAGTCATTAAGATTTGTACGAACTCCCGTATGTTATAATAAAACTCATCGACTTTTTGTATTTCTTTGTTATGTGATCACCTAGCCTAATTGCCTAATCCACATAGCTTTAAGTTCGTACGGGGGCCCACAGTTGTGGACCTCGAAGAGTTCCTAACACCTTCTCTTTGAGGTAATTTGAGCCCTTACCCGATCTTTGGTGGCGTTGACTAGTCAAACAGAGTTATCTGCATAATAGGTGCCCTAACGTACCTTAAAACCGTTAGGTGGCGACTCTCCTCTTTTAGCACCCATTTAAAATAGTTGTCACACATCGAAACCTATTTTTGCAATAAAATGGGGCGCGATAGGGAGTTCCAACTATCCTGACTTATTTTTGTCGTAGTCACCGTGTGATTGGCACGGGATCGAGCATGCTTAACCGAATGTTGCCAGGGCCTTATTCTTAAGCCAATAGTCATTCATTAAGCCATTGAACTTCTTAAGTTTTCTTAGCACTACTCATTTTCCCAAAGGACTCAAAATATTGGCTAACTCCCTAAATTTTCAGAAATTTCGGCAGAGTCTCCTCTGTAAATTGGACTATCCAAACGAAAAAAAATTCCCTGCCACAAATAACACAGTTACACAAACAACAACCAAATACACCATAACAGGCTATTCATAGGCACCTTACACAGCTCATAAGCTAATGACTCACACTCTGGCAAGGAGGTACCACAATAACTAACCAATATCTAAAGCACAACTCTTCGGCCAAAAGTAAATCACTTTAATGTATTAAATGTACTCTGGCATAGCAATAAATTATTTAATAACTAAATATACTCCGACAGAAACTAAATTACTTCAACAAGTAAGTATAATCTGGCAAGGACATAAACACGTGCTAACTTGTATTTATAAATGAAATATAAATGCCAAGCCGAACCTAGGTTCACATACCTTGTTCCTCAAATAAATAAGGATACTTCTTCCTCATATCTTCCTCGACCTCCTACGTAGCCTCTTTTGAATCATGATAACTCCACAAAACTTATACAGATGCTATATCTTTTGTTCTCAACTTTCTTACTTGTCTATCGAGAATTTCTATAGGTACCTCTTCATAAGTCAAGCCTTCTTTAATTTCTATGGTATCGACAGGTATTATATGCGACTCACTATGAATGTACTTTCTATGCATAGACACATGAAAGACAGGATGAACAGAGGACAATTCAGCGGGCAACGCTAGTTCATAAGCCACTTTTTCCTTCTTTTCTATAATCTCATAAGGTCCGACAAACCTAGGACTAAGTTTCCCTTTCTTACTGAACGTCATAACTCTTTTCATTGGTGAAACGTTCAAAAACACCTTGTCACCAACCATGAACTCTAAGTCACAATGCCTCTTGTTGGAATATGACTTTTGATGACTCTGAGCCGCTTTCAGTCTTTCTCTGATTTAGTTGGACTTTCTCTAAGGCCTCACAAACAAAACTCTGGACCAATAAACAACACCTCTGCTGGTTCAAACCATTCCACTGTAGACCTATATCTTCGCCCATACAACGTTTCATAAGGAGCCATACCTATGCTGGCTTGATAGCTGTTATTGTAAGCAAATTCTATAAGTGGCAAGTGATCATCCCAATTACCTCCAAAATCTATAACACATGCTCGCAACATATCTTCGAGAGTCTGAATGGTCCTTTCTTCCTGACCATTGGTCTATGGATGGAAAGCGGTGCTCAAATTGACCTAGGTGCCTAATCTTTTCTGAAATGCCTGCCAAAAATGCACCGTGAACTAAGGGCCTCTGTCAGATATAATTGAAACTAGAGTACCATGCAATAAGACTAGTTATTTTATGTATAACTACGCATACTGCTCTACAGAATCTATCGTCTTTACTGGTAGGAAATGAGCGGACTTTGTGAGTTAGTCTACGATAACCCAAATTGAATCATGCTTACGGTATCTGCGAGGCAGACCTACTACGAAATCCATATTAATCATCTCCTATTTTCACTATGGTATCTCTATATCCTGAGCTAGGCCACCAGGCCTCTGATGCTCGGCTTTGACTTTCTGGCAATTCAAACATTTGGCCACATGATATGCTACTTGCTTCTTCATGCCTTTCCCATCAGTACAACTCTTTCAAGTTCATATACATTTTGGTAGCCCCTGGGTGGATAGAGTACCTCGAGCTATGAGCTTCTTCCATTATGGCCTTCCTAAGACCATCTAGATCAGGCACACATAATCGATCATTCAACTTTAAAATGCCATTACTTTCTAGAGTGAAAATAGTGATTTCTTTGTTTTTGACTCCTTCTTTTTACTTCACTTAGTACGTATCTTCATCTTGCTTAGACTTAACATACGCAACAAGAGAGGATTGCGCTAAGGCATAAGCATTTCTACCTCATTCTTCGGTCTCATCCAATCCAATTCCATCATTTGCCAGTTTTTGAATTTCTCGACCCAAAGTTTGCCTTTGTAATGCAAGATGGGCCAGGACACCCATTGACTTCTTACGAAGTGCATCTGCTACCATATTAGCTTTGCCTAGGTGATAAAGGATATTGATGTCATAATCCTTCAATAGCTCGAGCCACCTTCTCAGTCTCAAATTCAACTATTTATGCTTGAAAATGTACTAGAGGCTTTTGTGATTTGTAAACAATTCAGAATGCTCGCCATAAAGGTAGTGTCACCTTAACTTTAATGCAAACACTACTGCAGTAAGCTCCAAGTCATGTGTGGGGTAGTTCTTCTCATGATTCTTTAACTGCCTGGAAGCATAAGTAATAACTTTTCTATCTTGCATAAGAACACACCCAATACCAACTTTGGAGGCATCACAATACACTGTGAACCCACCCGAACCTCCAGCAAGGTTAACATAGGTGCAGTTGTCAACCTCTTCATTAACTCTTGAAAATTCTGCTCACAAGAGTCTGACCACTAGAACTTAACTGCTTTTTGAGTCAACTTAGTTAATGGAGCTGCAAGTGAGGAAAATCTCTCTACAAACCTTTTATAGTAGCTAGCTAATCCCAAGAAACTTCTAATTTCGGTTGGCGTTGCAGGCCTTGGCTAGTTCTTGACTGCTTCTGTCTGTTGAGGGTCTACTTTTATGCCTTCACTAGATACCATGTGGCCTAAGAATGCCACTAATTGTAACCAGAACTCACATTTTGAAAACTTGGCATAAAGCTCATTCTCCTTCAAGGTCGGCAAGGCTATCCTGAGGTGTTTTGAATGCTCATCCTTACTCTTAGATTATACCAAAATATCTTCTATAAACACAATAATAAGGTCCATGAATGCAGCTGGAGCATTTGTCAACCCGATGGAAATTACCAGAAATTCATAATGCCCGTAGCGAGTTCTAAAGGCTGTTTTAGATATATCCTCTTCTCTGATTCTCAACTGTTGGTACCCCGACCATAAGTCTATCTTTGAAATGTACTTTGCACCCTGAAGTTGATCAAATAAATCATCAATTCTTGGCAGTGGGTACTTGTTCTTAATGGTAACTTTATTCAACAACCATTAGTCGACGCACATTCTGAGAGGCCCATCTTTCTTCTTGACAAACAGGATTGGGGCACCCCACGGTGAAACACTCGACCTGATGAAGCCCTTGTCAAGAAGGTCTTTCAAATGTTCCCTCGACTCATTTAGCTCTGCTGGAGCCATGCTATAAGGAGGTATAGATATGGGTTACCTGGCGTGAGATCAATGCCAAAGTCTATGATTCTTTCAGGAGGAAGTCCGTGAAGTTCATCTGGGAAAATTTTTGAAAATTCTCTAACAACCGGCACAAACTGAAGAGTTGGTGGTTCTGTTTCTGGATTAATGTTGTGAGCCAAATAGGCTAGATACCCCTTACCGATCATTTGTTGTGCCGTAAGGTAAGAAATAAACATACCTACAAGTGTGAACTACCCTTTCACTCTAAGACTTCTTCATTTGGAACCTGACAATCTTGGCATGACAATCTAACATGGCATATCAGGAAGACAACCAATCCATACCAATAATCACATCGAAATCCAACATTTCTAACGCTATGAGATAGGCCTCGGTGCAGCGAACTTGGACTGGAATTATACAACTTCTATAGACTCTTGTGGCTTACACTGACTTGCCAAATTAAGTAAATACTAGGAATGGCTCACTAACCTGTTCAGCTTCTAGCGCGAGGTTAATTGCAAAGTATCCAGTCACGTATGAAAACGTTGAACCTGGATCAATTAGGGCATAAGCATTATGTGAGCAGACTAGAAGTATACATGTAATAACTTCTGTAGATGCCTCTACACTTTGACGATCAAGCATAGCAAATAAACAGGATTGTCCCCCTCCCTGAGTAACTCGATCTGCACCTCTGCCTACCCCATGCCCAATCTGATTATGATAACCACAAGCCTGAGGTGGTGCAACTGTAGTAACTGAGGAACTAGATGGCCGAGCTGATTCCCCACTGAAATTTCGTTGCAACTTTGGGCAGTTTGCCTTTATATGACCACTGTCTGCACAATGATAGCAAATGTGGAACCCGAGCTTGCACTAACCTGAATATTGCTGCTTACATGTACCACAAAGACATTGTTGCCGTGAATGTTGTTTAACATGACTCTGGCTAAATGAGGATGGTGTCCTGAAATTCTAATTCTGGCGAGACAGGTTTCCATAAGTCAGAGTATGTCTGAAGGAAGTCCCACCACCTGGCTGATGACTGGACTGAGCTAGTGCTAATGATCCCTCATTGAAGGAACCCCTTTCTCCTCCGCTGGATGTACCACTATACCCGCCCGCTGTCCGGGCATTCTTGTTATGCTCTTTTTCTTCTCTCCATTGTTTTCTGTCTTTTCTAAGTGCTTGGTGAAACCGACAATAGAGGAGAAAGATGTCATTCCTAGTGCTGCAGCTGATGTTGTATCCTTAATGTGGTAAGCCAAACCGCCAACAAACCGGCAGATCTTTGATTTTTATGTCATAACCATGTGAGGATCATGCTTAGCCAAACTTATGAATTCCATGTAGTACTCTTGCACACATTTATTCCCTTGCTTGAGCTACTTGATCTTTTTAGCCTTAACTTCCCTATCCTCCTCGGTATAAAATTAGCCATGAAGGCCTCTTCAAAGTCTTCCCAAGTAGGCGGACCATCATCTTCATCTCTTACCTTTCACAAATCTCAAACCAAGCGCTAGTCACATCTCTAAGCTGCTAGGCAGCCAGCTCCACAACTTCATCATAAAATGCCTTCATCGCTCGGAGGGTTTTCTTGACACCATCCATCCACAACATTGGATCTTCATCAACTATAGTAACACGGAACAATGGAGGACTCAGCTTTAAAAATTCATTCATTCTTCAGGACTCAGAATTTTTCTGTCTATTTGATTAAGGTGGAATCTCATCTCTTCTCTCATTCTGGTTGGCCATGAAGGCTTTAAACATCTCCATAGCACTGTTGACAGCATTAAACATCTGACCCACCTTTGGAGAAATAGTTGTCTGAGCCGGAACTGCTGTTGGGGGTGACACTGGACCCTGAGGTACTTTCTCATCATGTTCCACCCCTTCTTCATGTTCAACCCGTAATAGTTTCTTGAGCAGTATCTTGAGTGTCGATGTCAGAATTTGCAAGTACGAGTCATTTCTACGAGTTTTGGAGAAATGAATACATTAGATAATTTCTTAGAGGTAGGCTCTATTGCACGATCTAAAGTATGAAAAAATGGGACTTTTCCTAAATGCTTGCGGCCTACTATTTATAAGTATGGAGCGCTTCATACCCAAAAATAAGACTCTACTGACACGGCTTCATAGACCTCTAGGTCTCCATACACTTGATGCTCTGATATTAAGTTTATCACGACCCATTTTTTGAACAAGCCGTGGCCGGCACCCGATGGCTAAATTCAACCGAGCGAACCATATGCGCTTATCAAAACTATTCAAACTTTATATGGAACAAAGCAATACTTTAATTAAATACTTTTAATTAATTTGAATATATAAAATAAACCAACTCCAAAACTTTATTCGTAGTAACTACTGAAATACTACAAAGTTATTATTAAAAATCCTTGAATCTTAACCCACCAAGAGTGTCTATGAAGCCTCTATTAATAAATTGACGCACTACTCAGGGCATGAGATTTCCTTGCCAGTTCTCCAAGTAAACAAAGAAATAGCTAAATATGACGACTCAAAGGAATACTCCACAAACAAAAACGGAGTTCACCAATAGCATTGGAAATGAGGGAAGTCCTAACCTGTAGTCTGCTTGCCTGCAAAATCGGTTCCTACATTGTACCGCAGATCAATGCAGGATACCGAAAGAGAACGTCAGTACCATCCATTGTACTCAGTGAGTCTCAACGACAGGGGAGAAACATAGATTATACATTACAAGCAATGATTCCAAATGCATGAAAAAAATAATGCTTTTAAGAACAATTCTAAAATAATTGCATAACGGCAATTTATGAATATTCTAAAAGAAATTATTTTATTTTTCTTTCTTATCAAAAAAATACTTCACTTTATGCTTCGGGAGTTTTAACTATCCTAACTTATTTTTGTCTTAGTCACCGTGTGATCGGCATGGGTTCGATCCATACTTGATCGAATAGGCCCAATCCACGAGGTGCCACTCACTTCATGGTTCTCAGTGCTCATTGTATCATACCTCAGCTTGACTAGATAAATTCTCAGCAACGAGATCCTCGGCTCGTGTTCTCCCTACTTTGGCACAAGTAGTTTCAAGAAGTCAATGCCTTGATCATGACCCTCTGAGAATAGAGGATACTCCCAAAAATACTTTAATAATAAATTGTTCGGTGTGACCTCGCTAAGATCTAAATCAACTTTCTTGACCATTCAAGTCTAAATCTATACATACTCATACTGGTATTCTTAAATGTAAAGCATGGCAAAATCACGAAATAAACATTCAAAAGTAATTCTAAACATTCTTTCTTCTTCATGAATTTTCAACATGAGAATGAAATATATGAATAACACAAAAAAATCCGAAAACTTATGCACATATATCATAACAAATCATCTAAACTTTAGCTTGAAAAATTCTAAGTTAATAGGTACTCACTCGCTCTAATTAAGTAGGTATTAACTCTTTTAAGCAATTCATCAAACACCTTGTATGTGTGCTTTTGTGAATTACTTTAGTAAAGGGTTATATCCACTCACCTCAAAGCTCCTCGAGCCAAAATGTAGACCCCAGTTCAATTTATATCCGCCAAACAATCAATTTTATAACAACCGGTGCATTTTAATTAATTTCAAAGCTTCACACCTAAACATGGAATTTAATGTTGATACAGAGAATGAAGGGAATTAACTATTTAATTCTTACCTAGTACTACTGAAGGATAATTGACAATGGGGAATTTTATATACCTGAGTTCAAGAATTGGTGATTCGTAAAGAAACCTAGAACTTCCCCTTGCCTGTGTGAGTATTGAGCACCAAGGCTGTCTTTGCTCTATTTTAGAGCGTTCTGTTTCTCTTTTTCGTATAAGGCTTTATAAGCCTTTTGCCTTTCAAAAGTAAATCACGCTTCTTGCTATTACGTCCAAGGCCTTGAGCCTTTTCTTACAACAGCCCACTTTGGGCTTTAGGTTAATTACGTGCTCTCTTTTTTCGTTTTCTTTCTTCTTCTTTTCTTGACTTAAATAGTATTTAATTATACTCACTCCTAATAGATCTACAAGTTGTATGCACTCAAGATAAGTTTAAAAAAAATTAAATTCTATATTGAGCGTGTCTTGAATGTTTTATAGATTTGAGGAATATTATAGCAATATTGAAAAGACAGCCTTCAGATCACACAATGAGCATTATGAATTTGTAGTGATGCCGTTTGGTTTGACTAATTCCCCCTCCACCTTTCAGAGTTTAACGAACACAGTTTTCCAATCTTATTTGAGGAAATTTATCCTAGTGTTCTTTGATGATATGTTAGTATACAACCCCTCTTGGTCAGATCACCTAGTGCTTATTTGTTAAATTAAGCATGTGTCAGTTTGGTCAAACAGAGGTAGATTACCTAGGACATGCGATTACCCAAGAAGGGGTAACTACTGGTTATGGCAAAGTCAAGGTTATGTTAGACTGGCCTACTCCTCAATACGCCAAAGAATTAAGAGTATTTCTAGGCTTAACAGGTTATTATAGGAGGGTTGTTAGGGGGTAGGATAATTAGCCAAACCAATAACTGAATTGATCAAGAAAGATAAATTTCTAGGGAATGAATCAGCTACTGCTGCATTTGAACAATTGAAGGAAGCAATGACTACCACTGTTACGACCCTAAACCCAGACCCGGTCGTGATGGCGCCTCTCGTGAAGACAAGCCCAGCCGACACAAACCCCAAGTTTAGTTAACAGATATAATGATTCATAATCAAGTCATTAATAATGATAATGTCAAAACAAAGTGAAATATATCAACTGTAGAAACAAAACACAACCCGACATCGGGGTGTCACCAGTCATAAGCATCTAAAATCCGTCTAAGAGTATGAAAAAGACAACATAGTCAATTACAAAACTAGGACAACGAAATAAAAGTAGGAAGGAGAAGCACTAGGCTCCGAACGCCGAGCAAATCAACCCCCGCTAGTCAACTCCAAATAAGCCTGCTGGAAGCAAATCAACCCCCGCTAGCCTGACCCGAGACTCCTGAATCTGCACACAGAGGTGTAGGGAGTAATGTCAGTACACCAACTTAGTACGTAATAAAAGTAAATGCAGCTGAGCGATAAGAAAGCACATAAATACACAGCAAAATGCTACAAGGAGGCAGTGTAAAACGAACACAATACAGTAAACGCTCATAAAAACTCTTTAGTTCAGCAAAACCATTTTCAAAACATCTTTTAGCATTTCAAACGAGTGAATGAAAACAAGTATAAAAATGTAGAAATACAAAACAGCCCCTCGGGCAAAATACCAATAGAACCAGCCCCTCGAGCTATCTCAGAATCACTCGTATCGGCCCCTCGGGAAACAACATGGAACAACATCAGCCCCTCAGGCTATGTCACATCTCAAACTGGGTACCCGCGCTCACTGGGGGTGTACAGACTCTGGGAGGGGCCCCTTACGGTCCAAGCGCAATAATAAGCCATCTCGTGGCATAATCAACTAGCTCTCGATCTCATATAAATCAGAAGCCACCTCGTGGCATAATAAATCTGGCCCTCGGCCTCTCATATATCACAATCGGTACCACATGGTGCGGGGTGCATCCCGATCCCATAGTATCCTCACAACACAGGCCCTCAGCCTTAATTAGTCAGAATCTCACAGGCCACTCGGGTAACAGTAAAACATGATGCTCAACCCAAAATAATATTTAAAATACATAAAACAAGTAAAGATGGCTGAGTTGTGAAAAACAGTAGAGTATAGCAAGACTGATTACAAATACTAAGTCAAAATAGTGAGGAATAGCAGTAAAAATCCTGGCACGAAGCCCAAATATGGCATTCAGCCCAAAACATGATAATAACAAGCAGTTTTCAATCAAATACGCAATTAAACAGTCATACGGGGCGGACTAGGTCACAATCCCCAATAGTGCACGACCCCACGCTCGTCACCTAGCGTGTGTGTCACCTCAAAATAACACAACGATGTGAATTCTAGGGTTTAATACCCTCAGAACAACATTTACAATCATTACTTACCTTTATCCGGTCAAATCTCTAGCCCGCGATACCCTTGCCTCTCGTCTCAGCCTCAACTCGCGTCAAATCTAACCAAAAATTATAATCATGACGTCAATATATGCTAAGGGAACAAAGCCCATGCAAGAATAATGAAAATACGATACGAATCCCGAAATTAACCAAACCCGGCTCCCGGGCCCACATCTCGGAATCTGACAAAATTAACATCAGTGGAACCGTTATCTTCCCACGAGTTCATGCATATCAAATACTTGAAAATCCGATCACAAATGGCCCTTCAAATCCTTAATCATAGACCAAAATTCTCAAGCCCTAGTTTCCTCCATATTTACCCAATTTTTCCGCAAATTTCAAGTCTAATCTGTGAAATAATACCATAATGACGAGTTTTTGTGATTCAAAACCTTACCTCAATGAAGTCTCCTTGAATTCCCTCTTCAAAATCGCCCAAAAGCTCCAGAAAACATGTTTAAAAATGGTGAAACCACTGAAAATCGCGAAGGAAAAATTATATACATTCTGACCCAGGGATTCTGCACCTGCGGTCCTTTACTCACTCCTGCGCAACAGCTTCAGCGGTCCCAAGCGCCTCTTCTACGGTCCCCCTTAAATCCCAGGCGCCACATCTGCGAAGCAAATCCCGCACCTGCGCTATCGGAGGTGCTCTTCCTCAACCTCTATTGATACCCAATTTTTCCCTGCATATTTTCACATATACAAAATACTTTCAAAACAACATATATATGCATATATAAGCATGCCTAAGGATTTTAGTATTTTTCCCAATTTTTTTTAAAGTTTTTTAAAATCAATTTGTTGTCCATTTTAGCAGTACAAAATCGGTAATTATTCCCAAAATTATCAATTTTGGTGAATAATTTATTTTATTCCCATGTTTATAAAAAAATATAGTTAAGGTAATTTCTTATACATTTTTTATAAATTTATTTGGTATTTTAAAGCTAAATTGCATGTAATTGCAATTCTAGCCTACTTTAAGTTTAATAGTATTTTAATTATAAAAATTGGTTCCAGTATTTTTAAATTAATATTTATGTGTTATTAAATGACTCGGTACTTTTAATTTTCTTTTAAAATCATTTTACTATTTTTTTAATAAAAGGGAAAACTGGTATTTAACATTTAGCCTCATTTCGTTGCAATTACACCTATTTACATTTCAATGTTAGCCATTAATTGACCCAATCCTAACCCCCAATTGGACCGGCCCAATTTCAATTTTACCCAGCCACTTAACCCGTTTATTTAACCCGCCCGACCTTTCTTTCAATCCAAGCCGTTGATCATTTTGATCAACGGCCAGGATCGTCCCTTGCCATTTTTAGTTTCCCTACCCTAACCTAATTCTCCCATTTCGTTTGGTCTGCCTCCTTTGAATACTCTCCTCTCTCAAAACACTCTCGAAGGTTCTCCAGAACCTAGTCGTCTTCAACCCTTTTTCCACCGTACTTTCGCCGGAATCCATGGCTTCTCAGGCCATGGATGGTCTGTACTCACTCCCCTCCACCATTAAACCCTGGGTGTTCGAAGTGTTGAGGTCTGACCTCGATAGTTCTCTTTCAGACTTCTAAGATCCATGGCTTTGAGGCCTCTCCGGCCTCGCTCCGGCGTATCCAAGCATCAGGAGCCTATTTCCGACCTCTCCAACTCAAGATCGGACTTTCTTCCAAGCCTTTCTCATTTCTAGGGTTTCTCCGAAACCCTAAGCTATTCGAGGTTTTTCTCTGTCTGTTTTCTTATATCTATGCTATATCCGTATTTTATTGGATTTTAAGGTGTTTTCCCCAATCTTTTCTTTCAAAATTGTTTCTCTTCAATTTAGGGTTTCTGAAAGGATTTCAAAACGTCTTTCTGATTCTTCCTTCTTTTCTATATGTGTGTTTTCCTATACTATGTTTTACCACGCATGTGTTGTTCTTTTGCTTTTCTTTCTACTATGCATGACCCTCCTGTACTTTGTATTCTACTGTGCCTTTAGACTAGGCTCGCATGTCAATCTTTGTTATGTTTTTCTATCTGTTCTTTGCTATACTTTTCAGTATTCTTCTACTGTATGTGTTTCCTACTGAGTTCTTAAGTTTGTTTGCCTTTACTGAACTTCTGTTTGAGTTCTAAACATGCTTCCTTTACTGTTTCATAAGTTTATATCACTTCTTCTCTCTTCTGAACTTGCTTGAGTTCCGAGTTTTTCTCAAACATGTTCTTTATGCTTTCAAACCTGCTATCATATCTGTTTGTTTCTCATGAGTCTCTGAAAGAGACCTCTGAGCCTGCTTCAATGGCTTGTCTTCTCATCGCTGTATCAGATTCGAGTTGAAACCCTAGGATCTGAGGGTTTTGGCAAGTTTGATTTGGTGTTTGGACATGGGTTCTACTTTGGAACCCTGAACTCCCAGACTCATTCTGAGTCTATAAATTGGACTGGAACCTCTTTGTTTATAACTCTGAACTTTTCTATGATAGGTTTTCTACTAAACATGACAACTCTTTCTTGTTTGACATACCTGTGTGCTTTATATATGAGAAATTCTTCCTTCAAAAAGGTTTTACCAACTTATGATTGATTCCGAATTCCTTTTAGTAAGGTTTGATTGATTGTTACTGATTTTCCTTAAGTAAAACTCTTTCCTCTCTTTTCCTGACTTGGTTCATTCGAACAAAGACTGTAATTTTGATTTTACTGGCTGCTTGATTGATTCCCTTTCCTTATTCTCACAAACCGTGTTACTATCAAATTCTTTCCCTAAATAGACCCTTGTGTATTTGCCTTTATTGTACTACTTTGGAAAATTTTTTAGCAAACTCTTTCCTTATTTAATTTTGCCCGTTTGAAATCAGAATCCCTTAATTAAAGGGAATCCTTTTTGTAATTGATTGCAAAACTATTCTCTTACCTTTTTCTTACTTGCTTGCTGCACTATAAAAGGGGACGACCCTTCTGCACTTTGACAACTTCCAAGGGAATACTCTTTAAGACAACCTTGAGTTCAATACTCTAACATAGATACATACTTTCAATTTCAATACTCTTAAACTTCACCCAACACTCTACTCTCTTCTGAGACCTGCTGATTGTTTGCTTGCAATTTGGTTTTCAAGACTACTGCTTTTACTTTCTTGTTCCCCTGAAACTGGTATGTTCTAATTTAAGTTTTAGCCTCATCCGAATGTGTTTACTTTACAGTTTCCACATCCCTGTCTGTTTTTACTACTTATGTTTGATGTTAATTAGGAAGTCAATTCCCTTGCATATGTTTCTACTATGAATCCCTACACCCCTGACTGCATTACTGCCTGTGTTTAATGTTAATCAGCAATGTCAATTTCATTGAACATGTTTCTATTTGTGGATCCCCATATCCCTATTCCCCTCTATGTGTTTGAGTTGAAGTTTGGGCATGGCAGCACCTAAATTGTTGCTCATGTCTGGGCTTGATCCTTTAAGGGATCCTAACTCCCAAACAATGTGGCTAACAGGCTGGTTAGGGGTATGCCAGCACTCCTAACTGCTGGGTATTACCACCAGCCTGTCTTGGCTTTCCCCTAAACCCCTTTCTGCACTTACACTCACTCTTAGTTTCTAAGTTCTGCCCCCTCCTATGAGCCTTGCTTTGGGGACCTTGAGTTCCCTATGAACTTGGACATTTGAGGGCTGGCCCTTCCACACTGCACTTCAATTCAATTCTGCAATATGTTTGGGTGTAAGTACTGCCCGGAGTTCATGAAGCTCATGGGAATTCTGACACACCGAAAAAATGAGAAAGGCTTTGGAAATTGGATCTTTGGAGTTGGTTTATTTCATATTTCAGACCTGGAGTCTGGATTAGGCTCTCCTTGGTTGTACTTTAATTTCTGATGTAATTTTACTTTCTTTATTCATCCTGGGTTGTAATAGTTTGTAATAACTTGTGGGGTTTATAGTGAAAAGGGGAGGGTCATTCATGTATGCATATGGGTAGACATCATGTTCTTAGGTATTTATTCCTGTAATCACATCCTGCTTTTCACTTATGCATTTCATATAGAAATCCTGCCTATAGTTCCGCACTTCTGCATTTTAGAAATCATGTCTATAAGTCCTGTCTTTCATAGATAGATATCATATCAATTGTTCCTGCATTTCTACATCTCATATAGAGAACATGTCAATAGGATTCTGCATTTCTGCATCTCATATAGAGAACATGTCTATAGGATTCTTCATTTCTACATCTCATATAGAGAACATGTCTACAGGATCCTGCATTTCTGCATCTCATATAGAGAACCTGCCTATAGGACCTCTTAAATTCTGCATAAACATCTATCACTAGGCAAACAGTTTATAGGTTTAAATAACAAATCTCCTTCTAGATACCATGCCTATAGGACTCTTGCATTTCTATAAACGTTTTTTTTCAAACCTACCACGCTTAGAAAGCATGCCTATAGGAGTAAACAACTGAATTTGAATCGTCTACAAGTCTAAAATCAGTGGTAACGATACTCAATACCTGCAGAGCTTATGTTTTTCTATGATCAGCAAGCCTTCTTAAAAATCAGTATACTTCCGCATTGCTAGATATCATGCCTTTAGGTCTCACCTAGGCAAGCCATTAGGTAATTAATTAACTACACCAGTCTTTAATAATTACAACCAGCCGGCAGGCCTAATTCGGACTTCTTATCTGAAAATATGTGATAAATCAGCCACGCCTTAACATTTTAAGTTAATTAAGACCTAATCAGTATCTGAAAGACATGCTAAAACTATATGTTTCTCTTTGTTTTAAGGAGGTTTTGTTTGAGCCTTACCTGTTTATGTGCTTCCCCATACTTGTCATATATGTTTTGACTGTCGCCTTAGACTTATATCATTTTAAACTACTAAAAGCCAATTCTCCCTCCCCTTTAGGACTAGTAGTCCCTAATACCTCCAAGCTGATAGGAATGGGACGGGTAATAGCATGCAATAAGTAACTAGACTATTCCGCGATTTGATACCTTAACGGGGTGGGTAAGGGTAGACATGGATATGATGACCACGCGAAAACACCACGTGTATAAACGGTAACCGGGTGTTGTGTGAGGTGATCCATGTTATTTGTAAACCTAGGACCCCCTTTCCCTTACTTGTTTACTTTTCCATAATTTTAAAAGCTGATTAATTTTCAGTTTCTTTAACTTTTCTTTTACTTCAACTACTCGTACCAATTATGTAAAACCCTTTTTTTTTAATTTTCAGTACTTTTTTCTTCCCAAAACTTCCGCCTCTTTCACTTCTTTTTCTGATTACTTGCATCAATTATTCGCAAACCCCTTTCCCTTTACTTGTGTGTCCCTTTTTTTAGAATTATAAAACTGTCTCCTTCCAAATTTCAGCATTCTTTAAACTTCTTGTACTTCAGTTGTTTGCAACCATTATGTGAAAGCTATCTAGTATTTACAATGCTCTCTTGTTTACTTGTTGTTTGTATTTAAAGTCACAATTGTAGAATGGCCGGGAACCACACTAGTGGATCTTGAGGGGTGCCTAACACCTTCCCCTCGAGATAATTTCAAGCCCTTACCTAATCTCTGGTTTTCTAAAATCAAATTCATTCTTGGTGTCCTAATGCACTTAATCATTAGGTGGCGACTCTTAAAAAATTGCAAACTCAATTCCCAAAGGGAAAAGAGTTATCCGCCCAAATGTCATAAACCCGATTTCGCGAGAAAAAGGGGGCATCGACAGCATGGCGACTCTGCTGGGGAATTCTTTAAGGCTTTTACCATTTCATGCTATTTGTGACTTTATGTTTCTTTACATTTCTTTACTTGTTTAAATGCCTTTAAGTATTTATTATTTCTTCTACTACGAAACTAACTTGGCTCTTTGTTTCTTTTCTTAATGCTTTCCTTTATCGCTTTCCTTTAATACTGTTGTAAATTATGAGAAACTGTTGTAATTATTACTTTATGAACGTGCAAATATATGCCAATTTGTTTAATTATTGTAAGTGCATATTCAACATCATATTCCACTCGTGCCAAACAAAAGACCATAGCAACACTTATAATGAGTGGTTGCGCCCTTCCGATATTATCACCCCCTAAATCCGGCAAAGGCATATTTGCGGTAAAACCAGTCGATCAACGGTGTAGTCGACGGTTCCATGCCTTTCCCTCTTGAGTTGTCCGCTCAAAGGTACCAGTGTAATACTCCATAGAAACCCTACTCTGTTTAATTGTGAATGCATCAATGTCAAACCTAGCCGAGTCAGTTATATTGTCCGCATAATGACTCTTTAACATAGCCTTGTCCAAAGTCCACTGGGTTTCCTTGAAACCCAAACGGACACTACCACGTTTTGTGAATTCATTTGGAGAACTAAATGCGTCATGCTAATTGTTGATATTAAATAGTCGAGTCTGGTGGGGGTAGGGTCTAACCCCTTTGTTTTGCAGAAAATAGGGCACGAGGTCCCCAGTTTCGGTATGACTAGCACACCCCACTCTTGCTAGACTGGTGGAGGAGTCTTCCATCAAATGACAAAATCAATGAATGGAAAGAGAGAGCCGCCAAAGCTAGCGAAAAGTTGGAATATCTGGAATACGGTCTGCTGGAATTGGAAGGAAAAGTGAGGAAGAGAGTCACCGACTGCCAGAACTCTGAGGGAAACGAAGGAGAACACCTGGCAACAACATTTTTACTGGTGAACCTACGCGAGCTGGAGGATATGATCAACGAGAGCATTCAACCTGGGGAAAGTCCTTCTGGGACCAAGTATTTTAAGATAGGAGTTTATTTTTCGCTTTACAAATGTAATAAGGCCTATGGCCACTAGTGACATTTTTATTTCCTGTTATTTAGTGTCATTTTGGGATTCATCTACCTTTTTATCAATAAAATGAGGCATTTAGCATTCCAAGTTCTTCAAATTTACATGTCGCTAGGCCTACCTCGGGCACAACGAGATCCCCCAAAATTAGGACACGCTTTATATTTCCTGCACTACGTGTTTAAATATCGCAACATTTTTTCTTATGATCCTTACTAACTTATCACCTTTTTGTTTTACTTTTTGTTTATTCCCCTCCCCAAAGGTTAGTTCGTGAACTCTGGCAACATCAGCATACTTTACCAGATCCAGGGGCCCTCCACCTACTCCTCCTCCCAGTCCCGTCAGGCACAAAAGCAAAAGAAAAATGGAAGATTCAAACAACTCAGCTGAACGGGTAGAGGTCGCTCGTAGTGCTATGGTCCCCAAGGAAAATGCCTCTCAGATAGAACAAAAACTACTGAAATTCCAAGAAGATCTTGATCATGTCCGGAATTTGGCAAGCCTGTCATTTTCCCTTACCACTCCAGAAGTTACTCAGAATCCCATACCTCCACAAAACATCCCGAAGCAGCCCGCTCGTCACCACCACTACAATGCTTGCCACACACCCAACAACACTCCGCTGCTCATCCCGGAACCGTTGAACTCCACAAATGACAACTGCCACACCCAACACAACACCCCCATCTACGTGGAGACCGTGCCAAGCACACCCGAGTCCGATGATAAGGATTTGCTCACCAAAAATCTGGCCGAAGAGCTTAAGAAGTTAATCATCAGGATCCAAGGTGTTGAACGAAGTAATGGAATTGAGGGGCTAAACTACGAAGATTTATGCATACAGCCCGTTGTCAAACTGCCCGAGGGGTACAAACCTCCCAAGTTCGAAATGTTTGATGGTACAGGAGATCCCAGGGTTCACTTGAGAACATACTGCGACAAGCTGGTCGAAGTAGGAAATGATGAGAAGATCCGCATGAAGCTTTTCATGAGGAGCCGGAAAGGAGATGCTTTGTCTTGGAACATTAGCCAAGACCCAAAGAAGTGGTCAAACTGGGTAAGTATGGCGTCCGACTTGATAGACAGGTTCAGGTTCAACATGGAAAATGCACCGGATGTATTTTACATTAAGAATTTAAAGAAGAAACCCACAGAAACATTTCGCGAGTACGCCACTCGTTGGAGATCAGAGGCTGCTAAGGTTCGACCTGCTTTAGAGGAAGAACAGATGAACAAGTTTTTCGTCCGGGCTCAGGATCCGCAATACTATGAAAGACTGATGTTGATCGAAAACCATAAATTTTCTGACATCATCAAGCTAGGAGAAAGGATCGAGGAAGGTATCAAGAGTGGTATGGTTACAAACTTTGAAGCTTTGCAAGCCACCAACAAGGCTCTACAGTCTGGTGGTACGTCCAAGAAAAGGGTAGGTGCCATAATGGTTGCACAGAGAACCAAATCACCTGTCAAATACAAAACTTACCCAATACCTCCACTTACATATCAGCCCACTCCAAATTTCCAAACACCCGCACCTTCCTACCAAACTCCACCACCTACCTATCAATCGCCTCCACCTCCTACATACCAACCCGTTTCACCCAGATACTCCCAACCCGCACACGTCTACCGAGCTTACAACACTCAACCGTCCCACTATCAATCACCTCCCACTCGCCAAGACTTTCCTAGACCTCGACCGAATTTCGACCGCAGACCTCCCAAACAGTATACCGCCATTGCTGATCCAATCGACCAGCTATATGAAAGACTCAAAGTTGCTGGTTATGTCACCCCTATCCCTACTATAACCCCTGAAAACCCTTCCCAATGGGTCAACCTAAATAAAACCTGTGCATACCATTCTAGCATGAAAGGGCATACCATTGATGAATGCCGCTCCCTGAAAGATAAGATCCAGGCTTTGATTGACAACAAGATCATCGTGGCAAAGGAGCCTGCTCCGAATGTCCGCAATAACCCTCTAGCAGACCACAAGGGTGGAGGTGTTCACATGATTGAAATAGAGGATGATTGGGATCCCAAGGGATCGATCGGTTTGATCACAGAAGGCGACAATCCAAAGAAACCAACAGTCACCCTTAATCCGATTGTAGTCCAGATTCAGCCTTCTGGAGACGCAGAGGTGAACATGTCTATACCACTTGAGTTTGAAACACCAGCCTCTGCAAAGACGCCAACACCAATTGAGGTCGAGTTTGGGTCCCCAAAGGCGCTTGAGCCATTTGAAGTTGCTGTATTACCTTCAAAAGTAAGGGTGCCCATTCCAGTAGCAATGACAGCCGTAACGCCATTCTACACAAAAGCAATACCATGGGACTACACAGCCAAGGAAACAAGGAAGGGGAAAGCCAAGTTCGGGGAAACGGTTGCGGCACAGGGTATGACAAGAACCGGCAAGGTTTATACTCCGGAACACTTGGCTGAGTCAAGTAAGCAGACCTCTGGGCGACAAGCCATCACTGAAACCGGGCCCGATGATCTCTGGAGAAAGATACAAGCCAATGGAAACTTGATCTTAACAGAGTTCCGGCTGTAAGTGAGGCGTATGTACCAAGCAACATCACTGGAGGAGAAATGGCAAACATGGTGGGTCAGGTATTGGAAAGTCACAAAATCACTTTTCATGAAGATGAGCTACCACCAAAAGGGTTGAGTCACAACAAGGCATTGCACATCACCGTGCAGTGCGAAGATTATTTTATCACCAGAATCCTGATTGATGGAGGGTCCAGCCTCAACATTTGTCCATTGGTAACACTCAGAACATTGGGAAAAGGGCTGCATGAAATCAAGGACGGGGCCATCAACGTTATGTCTTTCGACGGTTCTCAAAGGTCCACTATTGGGGAGATTAGCTTATGTTTGCAGATGAGGCCCACTTGGTTTGATGTTGACTTTCAAGTGATAGACGTGCCCGCATCTTACAATTTATTGTTGGGACGACCATGGATTCACGTTGCTGGGGCCGTAGCATCAATACTACATCAGGCAGTAAAGTTTGAGTGGAATCACCAGGAGGTGATCATTCATGGCGACGGTAGCAATCCCATATACAGTCGCCAGACCATCCCAGCAATCGGAGGAAGAAGAAGGATAGGCAGAGAAACTTACCACCACATCGAACGAGTTAACGCCGTCGATAAAGATAAGTGGTGGGATAACAAAATTGAAAGCATATTGAACTGGAGCAGGTATGAGCCTGGCAAAGGACTTGGCAAGAGTCTCCAAGGAATCGCTAAACCCATCAAGCTCAAGAAACACGGCACCACCTTAGGACTGGGATATGAGTATACCTGGAAGGAATTCAATGAATGGTCGCCACCGTGGCGCAGTCCTTACTATCCGTTGGAGCAACCAATACCGCATTTGGTACAGACTTTCCAGCCGGTCGAGGTTATCTACGGGTCAGAAGAAGAGGAAGCACTAGCAGCAATGAGGAACTTGTTCCTAGAAGATGATGACATGGGTTGTTGTGGAAGGGGAGGAAGGCCCTTCCATACAGGCTGTAAACGGAGGAGCATACCTCAACAACTGGACCGTCAGAACCACCAGAGCCCGGCGTGCCTCGGGTAGCAAGGCTGAACAAGCACCATGCACTATTTTATTTTTTACTAGTTTACTTTCCTTTCGCATTTTTGTTTTGGCAAGAAAGAGCTCCGGTGTTTAAAACATTTATGGAATTTATCAAAAGCAATTTGGTTTTCTTATAAATCTTACTCTTATTATTTTCTCTCATTACTTTACTTATACAGCATTACTATTACTTATCTTGATGAACCGATGACTGTGACTTGCAACGAGACAACGCAACAAACGGACATAGATTCAGAGGAAGATGATATACCGGAAGAAATTGTTAAAGAAGTTGAGAATTTTGAGAATAGACCTAAGTCCAACCTGGACGAGAACGAAACCATCAACCTGGGAGATGCCGGAAACTTCAAAGAAAAACGAATCAGCATTCATTTGTCACCATCAGAGAAGGAAGAATATACAGAGTTTTTAAGAGAGTATGAGGACATATTTGCCTGGTCGTACGACGACATGACTGGTCTGAGTACATCCATTGTGGCTCACAAATTGCCGACTGATCCGGCCTGTCCGCCAGTAAAGCAGAAGCTCAGAAAGTTCAAGCCAGATATGAGTTTGAAAATCAAGGAAGAGGTCACTAAGCAGGTCAAAGCTAAGGTTCTCGGGGTAGTAGAGTATCCGACATGATTAGCCAATATTGTGCCAGTACCGAAGAAGGATGGGAAGGTCAGAGTCTGTGTCGACTACAGGGATCTCAACCGGGCCAGCCCAAAAGACGACATCCCCTTGCCGAATATACACATCTTGATTGACAACTGCGCCAAGCATGAGCTGCAGTCATTTGTTAATTGTTTTGCTGGGTAACATCAGATATAGATGGATGAAGAGGATGCTGAGGAAACAGCTTTCATTACGGGGGATGTATTGCTACAAGATGATGCCGTTTGGGTTAAAGAATGCAGGGGCCACCTACATGAGGGCCATGACCACCATATTCTACGACATGATACACAAGGAGATCGAAGTGTATGTAGACGACGTCATCATTAAGTCCAAGAAAGCCGCTGACCACATGGAAGATTTGAGGAAGTTTTTCAACAGATTGCGAAGGTACAACCTGAAATTGAACCCCGCAAATTGTGCATTCGGGGTTCCAGCTGGAAAATTGCTTGGGTTCATTGTGAGTCGACGAGGGATAGAATTGGATCCATCAAAGCTCAAAGCTATTCAATAATTGCCACCGCCAAAGAATAAGAAAGAAGTAATGAGTTTCTTGGGGAGACTTAACTACATTAGCCGGTTCATTGCACAATCTACTGTCATCTGTGAGCCAATCTTTAAGATGCTGAAGAAGGACGCCGCTACCAAATGGACCGATGACTGCCAAAAGGCCTTCGACAAAATCAAGAAATACTTGTCAACATCGCCAGTTTTGGTCCCGCCCGAGCCAGGTAGACCCCTAATACACTACCTTGCGGTATTGGATGGAGCATTCGGATGTGTTCTGGGGCAACATGATGAAACAGGGAGGAAGGAGCATGCCATCTATTATCTCAGTAAGAAGTTCACCCCATACGAGGCCCGGTATTCTCTATTGGAACGCACCTGTTGTGCTCTGACTTGGGTAGCTCAGAAGTTGAGGCACTATTTCTGTGCATATACTACGTATCTTATATCAAGGATGGATCCTTTGAAGTACATCTTCCAGAAGCCCATGCCCACGGGCAAGCTAGCCAAGTGGCAAATCCAGTTGAGTGAATTCGACATTGTCTACGTGACTCAGAAGGCAATCAAGGGACAAGCACTAGCGGATCACCTTGCGGAAAATCCTGTGGACGGAAAATACGAACCCCTGAAGACGTATTTTCCTGATGAGGAGGTATTATTTGTAGGAGAAGACATTGCAGAATCCTATGATGGTTGGAGGATGTTTTTCGATGGTGCAGCAAATTTCAAAGGAGTTGGCATAGGAGCAGTTCTAGTGTCAGAAACCGGCCAGCATTATCCGGTGTCTGCCAAGCTCAGGTTCCCGTGCACCAACAATATGGCTGAGTACGAAGCTTGCATCTTAGGTCTCAAGATGGCCATTGACATAAACATCCAAGAGTTGCTAGTAATTGGAGATTCGGACTTGCTTATACATCAGGTCCGAGAAGAATGGGCGACCAAGAACTCCAAGATACTCCCTTATCTGCACCATGTACAGGAATTGAGGAGAAGGTTCACAAAGACGAAATTCCAACATGTCCCCAGGGTCCAGAATGAGTTCGCCGATGCATTGGCTACCCTGGCCTGTATGATACAACATCCAGATAAGAATTTCATTGATCCTATTCTCGTGAAGATCTACAATCAGACAGCTTACTGTGCTCACGTCGAAGAAGAAGCAGAAGGAAAGCCTTGGTTTCATGACATCAAGGAATATTTGGCAAAAGGAGAATACCCATGGCTTGCAAATACTACTCAGAAGCGCACGCTTCGAAGATTGTCCAATAATTTCTTTCACAACGGAGGAATCCTGTATAGGAGGACTCCAGATTTGGGATTACTAAGGTGTGTCGACGCAAAGGAAGCATCCAAGATGCTGGAGGAAATTCATGCTGGGACCTGCGGTCCACATATGAACGGTTTTGTCTTAGCAAAGAAGATACTCCGGGCTGGTTACTTTTTGATGACTATGGAAACAGACTGCATCCAGTATGTTCGAAAGTGCCACCGCTGTCAGATCCATGTAGACATGATAAAAGTGCCTCCAAATGAGCTTAATGCAACAAGCTCGCACTGGCCGTTCGCCGTATGGGGAATGGATGTTATTGGACCAATCGAGCCTGCCGCTTCCAACGGGCACGGGTTTATCCTAGTAGCGATCGACTATTTCACCAAGTGGGTCGAAGCAGCATCTTACAAAGCAGTGACTAAGAAAGTCGTGGCAGACTTTGTCCGGGACCGTATCGTTTGTCGGTTCGAAATTCCAGAATCAATCGTTACTGATAATGGTTCCAACCTCAATAGTGACTTGATGAAGGCTATGTGCGAAACCTTGAAGATCAAACACAAGAATTCCATATCTTACAGGCCTCAGATTAATGGAGCCGTAGAAGACGCCAACAAGAACATCAAGAAAATTCTAAGGAAGATGATAGAAAAGCATAAGCAGTGGCATGAGAAATTATCATTTGCTTTATTAGGGTACTACACCACAGTCCGGACATCAACCGGGGCAACTCCCTACATGCTGGTTTATGGTACAGAGGTGGTCATTCCCGCCGAGGTAGAAATTCCTTCCTTGAGGATCATACAGGAAGCAGAACTCGACGATGCAGAATGGGTAAAGAGTCGCTACGAGCAGTTAGCTCTTATAGATGGAAAAAGAATGAATGCAGTTTGCCACGGTCAGCTTTATCAAAACAGAATTTCCAGAGCCTTCAACAAAAGAGTCAAGCCGAGACAGTTTACATCGGGGGAGCTGGTGTTAAAGAAGATCTTCCCGCATCAGGATGAGGCCAAAGGGAAGTTCTCTCCCAACTGGCAGGGTCCGTACATGGTTCACCGGGTTCTAACAGAGGAGCCCCCACACTTGCAGAAATGGACGGAGAAGTTTGGTCGAAGCCAATCAATCAGATGCAGTGAAGCGATACTATATGTAACCATTTATGATTTCCTTTATGATGTAATTTGAACTACGTCTGACCTGATTCCCGTTTAAGAGGGGATACGTAGGCAACCTTATGGGTTCGGTCACAATTCAATAAAATTTTCATTTCCCCCGCAATTGGAAACTGGGGCAGAATTTTGAGGAGGACCCTCAAAATTCCGAAGTAACTTCAGCCGATCACCGCAAGCAGCCGTCAGAAGCACCAGCCCTGTAGACTGGGGCAGAATTTTGAGGAGGACCCTCAAAATTTCGAAGCAAGAGAGGTTGCAATGTCTTGAACCGAGTCGCAGTCATCGGTTCACCTAAAGAAAACTATTCTCAATTATATATTTATGTCGTATTTTTACTAACTCATGCATGTCTATTATCAAAATTGTTTTGTTTAGCAACGCTACCCCATGGATATGCACAGTATCACAAAAACAGAGCCGAGCGGGTCAAGCAAATGTCAGCGGGGATACGAAATAAGCTTTTCCCCTTTACAGAACTCATGATTTTTCCTTGGGTGCAGGTACCCGAGTCGCAAACCATCGAATACATTTATACACTCATACAACTTTCAGAACCATCACCTATCTACAATTGCTATCCGCACACAATATCCCAGCAGCCACAGTATCGCAATCAGCTATCAACTAAGAGATTTTACTACTATTCGTCTTTTATTTCTCTGCATTGCATAAGGCTACCTTTCTGTCTTCCGAGGTTAAGCTCTACCTCCATTTGCATCTCTCTGCATTGCATAAGGCTACCTTTCTGCCTTCCAAGACTAAGCTCTGTCTCCATCTGCATCTCTCTGCATTGCATAAGGCTACCTTTCTGCCTTCTGAGACTAAGCTCTGTCTCCATCTGCATCTCTCTGCATTGCATAAGGCTACCTTTCTGCCTTCCGAGACTAAGCTCTGTCTCTATCTGCATCTCTCTGCATTGCGTAAGGCTACCTTTCTACCTTCCGAGACTAAGCTTTATCCCCATCTACATCTCTTTGCATTGCATAAGGCTACCTTTCTGCCTTCCGAGGTTAAGCTCTACCTCCATATGCATCGGGTGAAACATCGCCACTTCATTTAAATCCTGCATCGGCTGAAATATCGCCGCTTCATTTAAATCCTGCATCGGCTGAAAGATCGCCATTTTACTTATATTTTTGCATTGGCTGAAATATCGCCACTTCATTTAAATCCTGCATCGGCTGAAAGATTGCCATTTTATATACATTCTTGCACCGGGTGAAAGATGTAAGGCCCCGTAAAAATTTGTGCTCAAAACCTAGTAGCTTGTAGTTTCAGGTTCCGAATATGTGTTGGGAATGTGTAAAATTCTTTGCGGCGAGCAAGCTTGCCGCGGTCCGGACCCTTTGTACTGATCTAAGCATTCAAAAATCAAAGAACCAAAGTTTTCCAGAAAAGTGTTATTTTGCGGTCCAGAATGCGGTTGCAAATCATGTATGCGGATTGCATTTCTGCCGCAGTTTGAGTCAGTGGTTTGGTTAAAATTAAGGTCAAAATGCGGTCCATTTTGCGACCGCATAACTGATATGCGGAGCGCATTTCCGCCGCAGACCCAAACAAAAGAATTAGATTTTTGGAGCACTTTTGCGGTCCATTCTGTTGACCGCATTTCGGATCTGCGATCGCAAAGTGCGACCGCAAACCTGACTCGGGTCCTAATTTTCTAAATTTTACACCCGACCCCCTTTTTAATAAAACACCCCAACCCCTTATTTTTGCCTACCTTCTGAGCAAACTAAGAGAGAGGAAGAGAGGGTTCTTGAGGGAGAAAATCATCTTCATCAAATTGATTCTTCAAAATTATCCAGGCCGGGAAATTTCAAAGTGATTATCCTCATCCCCATCCTTGCAGGTAAAATCCCTAACCCTTTTTCATTGATTTTCAGGTTTAAACTAAGGGGGGGGGGGGGAAGTCTCATGCATTGATTCTTGAAAATAATGGTTGAAACCTACATGCATGTCTTTTAAAACCTAAAACCTAGTAAGGGAAATTGGGTAAAAGTAGAGGTTTGCAAAAGAAGGGCTGATAACCTAAAAATGTTCGGGTAGTGATTATGAGCCTCAATTCTAAGAAATATGTGTTAACCTGTGCACTGGATTGACGTTGCTAGACCGTTGGGTGAATTGAAAGTAGAAGTTAAAAGGAAATTCGGCTCCAGGTATGTATGGCTAACTTTGACCTTTGTAAAATCACCTTGTTTGGTGTTTGAGTGCTTGGTATGTGATTTCTACATGGATTGTCTGTAAAATTCTTGTAATTGGTACGATTGAGTGTTTGTGGTTATGTCTTTCGATAAGATGGTGTAAGTAATTGGCAAGGAACCAGGTATGTGATTGTGAATCTGCTATGTGGTAAGAATTGTGAAACAAATGATGGAAGGAAATAGTAATTGATGCAATTGGAACGACTGTGGTAATAACATATATGGCTTGTCGTGGGCAATTATCGTTGTGACATAAAATGCATATGAGTTATTGAATATGATGGAAATGGTATCGATGGTTATGGAAATTCTTTGTGAATTGTTGTTGTAGTTCTTGAGAATTGTTGTTGTTGTTATTTGTGAATTACTGTTATTGTTGTTGTGAAATGATATTCTGGATGGCCTGAAGCCATGTGATTGAACTGTGGACTATTGTTGTTGTGTGAAATGTGATTGTCCGGTGGGATCGAGTTGCGCGCCGCAACACAAAATGATAAATTGTGGGTTGGGGTGATAAGGGTGGCCGAGGTAATAAGGGTGGCCGAGGTAATAAGGGTGGAAAAGTGATCGAAATCACTATCGAAATGAACATATGTGAAAGTTGTGAAATCATTGATGTGATGAGATGATGTCGGAAGGGAAAGGAGAGATTGTGAAACTTGTTTGACTTTGGTTGTTCCTTTCATGTACATTTGATTGTGGATTCCATTACTACAAGTTACTTGCGTATGGTTTGAATTTACTTGGGGTAAAGTTTGTTCATACATACCAGCACAATTCAAATGTACTGACGTCCCTTTTGTCGGGGCGCTACATTCGTGTTATGATTGTAGGCGGATCTATAGCAGGTACTCCAGTCCATCGTCCGTAGCATTCCTTCACTTTCCTTCAGCTGAATTGGTGAGCCCCTTTCCTCTCGGGGCCCTACGTGGCTCATGCCGCTTTTGTTCCGGAGTCTTGTTTTGGTATTTGTGTAATGTACAGCCGGAACCTTGTTACCGGCATGTATTGTATCATCCTTTTGTATCCTTAGAGGCTCCGTAGACAGGAAATGTGGGTTGTGAACTTATGTAACATGTATCTTGTTACGCTGGGCAATGTAAGTTGTAAGCTGCGCTAAGTAACCATGTTGTTATTGTATATTTCGCGAAAAGGTGTTTTAACTATAATGGCTATTTCTTTTGATTAATGAGTAATGAAAACACGGGGTATCACGTGGGATAGGAAAGGCACCCAGGTCCGCTTGACTGGGGCTACCCGGTCGAGCGCCGGTCATGTCCCTCGATTTTGGGGCGTGAAAAAAGATCGCCATTTTACTTACATTTTGCATGGCTGAAATATTGCCACATCATTTAAATCATGCATCGGCTGAATGATCGCCATTTTGCTTACATTCTTGCACCGGCTGAAAGATCGCCATTTTATTTACATTTTTACATCGGCTGAAAGATTGCCACTTATTGCATTTCTTGGGCTGAAAGATCGCCATACTGTCCAAGGGCGTCATTGTTCGGAGGCACCATTTGCATAGCCCGAGAACGCCATGCCATGGCCTGAGGACCCCATTTTATCTTTTGCATAGCATTATTCAAAGGCATCATGGTTCGGAGGCATCATTCTCATAGCCCGAGAACATCATTTCATAGCTGGGGAATCCTTTATTATACGCTTCATGGCCCAGGACGTCATGGTTTGAGGACATCATCTTAACCGTCCAAAGACAGCATTCATGGTCCAACGGGAACCTGCATCACGTTTAAATTTATGCACAATATATGTTCGTATTGCTCATTTGCAGGTAAACTGGCTAGCAATGGCCATCTCAGCAGGAGCGATCCCGCTCCAGTTCCCGCAACCCTACTAAACTCATAACCACCACCCCAGCCCGAATATCTCGTCCGTTTTTTGAAAAATCTCCTTCGGCATATTCCCCCGACGGATCCTGAACTACATATGGCCTGATTCCTGTAAGACCAGGGATATGTAGGCAGCTCAGGAACCAGAGCACGGTCAAATTCTTCAAGCCGTTTCGTTCGGTCAAATTGGTCATCATATCTTTACCCGACAACTCTTCTATCCTTCCCGGGTAAAGAGGGGCAGCTGTTGACAACCAACTTTTCCCTGCATATTTTCACATATACAAAATACTTTCAAAATAACATATATATGCATATATAAGCATGCGTAAGGATTTTAGTATTTTTCCCAATTTTTTTAAAGATTTTTAAAATCAATTTGTTTTCCATTATAGCAGTACAAAATCAGTAATTATTTCCAAAATCATCAATTTTGGTGAATAATTTATTTTATTCCCATGTTTATACAAAAATATAGTTAAGGTAATTTCTCATACATTTTTTACAAATTTATTTGGTATTTTAAAGCTAAATTGCATGTAATTGCAATTCTAGCCTATTTTAAGTTTAATTGCATTTTAATTATAAAAATTGGTTCCAGTATTTTTAAATCAATATTTATGTGTTATTAACTGACTCAGTACTTTTAATTTGCTTTTAAAATCATTTTACAATTTTTTTTTAAATAAAAGGGAAAACTGGCTATATAACATTTAGCCTCATTTCGTTGCAATTACAGCATATTTACATTTCAATTATAGCCATCAATTGACCCAATTCTAACCCCCAATTGGACCGGCCCAATTTCAATTTTATCCAGCCCCTTAACCCGTTTATTTAACCCGTCCGACCTTTCTTTCAATCCAAGCCGTTGATCATTTTGATCAACGGCCAGGATCGTCCCTTGCCATTTTTTATTTTCCTACCCTAACCTAATTCCCCCATATCGTTTGGTCTGCCGCCTTTGAATACCCTCCTCTCTCAAAACACTCTCGAAGGTTCTCCAAAACCCTAGTCGTCTTCAACCCTTTTCCACCATACTTTCACCGGAATCCATGGCTTCTCAGGCCATGAATGGTCTGTACTCACTCCCCTCCACCACTAAACCCTGGGTGTTAGAAGTGTTGAGGTCTGACCTCGATAGTTCTCTTTCAGATCTTCTCAGATCCATGGCTTTGAGGCCTCTCCGGCCTCGCTCCGGCGTATCCAAGCATCAGGAGCCTATTTTCGACCTCTCCGACTCAAAATCGAGCTTTCTTCCAAGCCTTTCTCATTTCTAGGGTTTCTACGAAACCCTAATCTATTCGAGGTTTTTCTCTGTCTGTTTTCTTAGATATATGCTATATCCGTGTTTCATTGGATTTTTGAGGTGTTTTCCCCAATCTTTTCTTTCAAAATTGTTTCTCTTCGATTTAGGGTTTCTAAAAGGATTTCAAAACGTCATTCTGATTCTTCCTTTACTTTTCGTTATGTGTGTTTGCCTATACTATTTTTTACCACGCATGTGTTGTTCTTCTGCTTTTCTTTCTACTATGCATGACTCTCCTGTACTTTGTATTCTACTGTGCCTTTAGACTAGGCTCGCATGTCAATCTTTGTTATGTTTTTCTATCTGTTCTTTGCTATACTTTTCAGTATTCTTCTACTGTATGTGTTTCCTATTGAGTTCTTAAGTTTGTTTGCCTTTACTGAACTTCTATTTGAGTTCTAAACATGCTTCTTTTACTGCTTCTTAAGTTTATATCACTTCTCTCTCTTCTGAACTTGCTTGAGTTCCGATCTTTTCTTAAGCATGTTCTTTATGCTTTCAAACCTGCTATCATATATGTTTGTTTCTCATGAGTCTCTGAAAGAGACCTCTGAGCCTGCTTCAATGGCTTGTCTTCTCTTCGCTGTATCAGATTCCAGTTGAGACCCTAGGATCTGAGGGTTTTGGCAAGTTTGATTTGGTGTTTGGACTTGGGTTCTACTTTGGAACCCTGAACTCCCAGACTCATTCTGAGTCTATAAGTTGTACTGGAACCTCTTTGATTATAACTCTGAACATTTCTATGATACGTTTTCTAATTAACATGACAACTCTTTCTTGTTTGACATACCTGTGTGCTTTATATATGAGAAATTCTTCCTTCAAAAAGGTTTTACCAACTTATGATTGATTCCGAATTCCTTTTAGTAAGGTTTGATTGATTGTTACTGATGATTGATTGTTACTGATTTTCCTTAAGTAAAACCCTTTCCTCTCTTTTCCTGACTTGGTTCATTCGAACAAAGCCTGCAATTTTGATTTTACTGGCTGCTTGATTGATTCCCTGTCCTTATTCTCATAAACCGTGCTACTATCAAATTCTTTCCTTAAATAGACCCCTGTGTATTTTCCCTTATTGTACTACTTTGGAAATTTTTTGAGCAAACTCTTTGCTTATTTAATTTTGCCCGTTTGAAATCAGAATCCCTTAATTAAAGGGAATCCTTTTTGTAATTGATTGCAAAACTATTCTCTTACCTTTTTCTTACTTGCTTGTTGCACTATAAAAGGGGAAGACCCTTCTGCACTTTGACAACTTCCAAGGGAATACTCTTTAAGACAACCTCGAGTTCAATACTCTAACATACATACATACTTTTAATTTCAATACTCTTACACTTCACCCAACACTCTACTCTCTTCTGAGACCTGCTGATTGTTTGCTTGCATTTTGGTTTTCAAGACTACTTCTTTTACTTTCTTATTTCCCTGAACTGGTATGTTCTAATTTAAGTATTAGCCTCATCCCAATGTGTTTACTTTACAGTTTCCACATGCACGTCTATTTTTACTACTTATGTTTGATGTTAATTAGCAAGTCAATTCCCTTGCATATGTTTCTACTATGAATCCCTACACCCCTGACTGCATTAATGCCTATGTTTAATGTTAATCAGCAATGTCAATTTCATTGAACATGTTTCTATTTGTAGATCCCCATATCCCTATTCCCCTCTATGTGTTTGAGTTGAAGTTTGGGCATGGCAGCACCTAAATTGTTGTTCACGTCTGGGCTTGATCCTTTAAGGGATCCTAACTCCCAAACAATGTGGCTAACAGACTGGTTAGGGGTGTGCCAGCACTCCTAATTGCTGGGTAATACCACCAGCCTGTCTTGGCTTTCCCCTAAACCCCTTTCTGCACTTACATTCACTCTTAGTTTCTAAGTTCTGCCCCCCTCCTATGAGCCTTGATTTGGGGACCTTGAGTTCCCTCTGAACTTGGACATTTGAGGGCTGGCCCTTCCACACTGCACTTCAATTTAATTATGCAATATGTTTGGGTGTAAGCACTGCCCGGAGTTCATGAGGCTCCTGGGAACTCTGACACACCCAAAAAATGAGAAAGACTTTGGAAATTGGATATTTGGAGTTGGTTTATTTCATATTTCAGACCTGGAGTCTGAATCAGGCTCTCCTTGGTTGTACTCTAATTTCTGATGTAATTTTACTTTCTGTCACACCCCCTTTTTTACACACCTACCCCGAAGGATAATGTATAAAGGAGTTTTTCCATTTAAAGTGACATTATTCGAAATGGGATTATTTATTTATTTTTTAGAGTCACCACTCGGGAAAGGATGGGCTTTTGGTGTCCCGAGTCACCGGTTTAATTTAAATCCCAAATCGAGGAAAAATTTCGACTTCCCAATTGGAGTCTGCGAACCAGAAATTCTGTGTAAGGAATTCTGTTGACCCGAGGGAAGGTGTTAGGCACCCCCGGATCCCGTGGTTCTAGCACGGTCGCTTAAATTATCATAAATGGCTAAAATTTGATTTTTACTACAAGCTCCAACCTATAGTGCAATTTTAAGAATTATTCAACCGCTTTTAATTAGTTTTTTATGAAAGTGAACGCCATTTAAGAGCGTGTTTTTGGATCACATCACATGAAATGCGCCCGGATCCTCGACACCTCTTATTCAACGTTTTGGGATTTGGATTTGGGCCGCATGAAATGCACACCCGTATTTAAGAAAGTAAATTATTAAAAGCGCGCCTAGAGTGGCTAGTGTCTTATTAACTTTGCGGGAAGCCATGAAAATTCGCTAAATGGCATGTCCCAAATTTCTAAAATATTTTTTAATAAAGCTTTTAATGGGGGCCCCGCAATTTATGCATTTTTATTTGGCGAGGCTCGTCCCACTTTTTACTTAAAGGCCAATCCTAAAATGACCTATGATTTTCTATTTAATTTGTTTCTACAAGGGCCTAATTAATTTGCATTTATAAATTCAGGCCTCGAGTTCAAGTCCGAATTCAAACAAAAGGGAGGACCCTCTTAATTTGAACCTGCTACCTAACTCGAACACTTGAATTTATATAGCAAATTAATCCCCATATTCCTAATATAATTTTAAAAGATTTTTAGCTCCCAGCCTTTTTTGAATTTTGAGACTTCGCCCAATGTAATACCCATGATGCACAAATCAGCCCCTAATCCTGGGCCTTGAAAGTTTGGCCTGATCATATGAGTAATCAGCTCTTTGAGGGACTGCCGGCGTTGGGCCTCTGAGAATTGGCCCAGAAACTTAATTGTATCTATGACCAGGCCTGTTTAATGATGGGTAGAGATGGGCTCATAGTGAGCCCAAACGTGATGCCAATTGTATGACTAAATTCGCACAAACGCTAAATGACAATCGTAATTATCCAAATCTGGTTTGTTTCGTTATTAACATCTGTAATTCTACTTTTAGAGAGCTAAAACAAAATGAGACAGCAATTTAAACATTTCTTAGATCATTAATTAACATGAAGCATCAGGGGAACAATGATCTGAGCATAATGTAGCTATTTTAATACGCAGATAGACTAGTCAAATTGTATCAAAATGAGAACGAATGAATAACATGAAATGCTGCCCAAGTCAGATTCATTTTTTTTTTTACATCTACACTTTCTAAGTCTAAGTCGACAGATTATTACTCATAAATGAGGACCTGGAGTGGTGTTATATAAAATCGAAGGCTAAGCTGTTCACCAAACGAAATATGCTAAGCTAATGATCAATCAACAATCCAATACAAATTAAGAGTCCTATAACAGTTCAAATTAGTTAAATCAGTCCTAATTATACAATCTGAGCAATCAGTGGTAAAGTTAAACTGATCTCTACAATTACACATATCAATTCCTAATTAATTACAAATCACAGCAATTTATCCAGATATGAAAGGCAGTAGGCATGCAGTCAGCTAACGGAGCATGAAAGTGTGCGATGATTTGTATTCACTTGCAAATAGAGGCTATACATCTGCGTAGAAGCAAAGTGAGTACCTGGGAATTGAAATACAATAAAAAGGAGGTATCAGCAGCAGTTCAAAACGCAGCTATGAGTCAGCAATATCACAGCAGGGAATCAGTCAATGAATCAACCAGGAGCAACCCAAGTAGACTCAAATAAGCTAGAAAAATGGATCCAGGAACGCTAATGAGTTCAGCTCTCCAAGGTATAACCCAAAGATGAACATTAACGCCTAAAACTTAAAAATGACCCTAGGAGATTCAATTGAAACAGTGTTTTTGGAGTTTTCTAGTGCATTTCTCGTTTGTTTTTGGTTTTCTTCTGAAGGAATGAATATCTAAAAGAAGTTTGAACCACAGAATCCTATTTTTGAATTTTTCTTTGAATTTGAAACTCAAATTTTTAGAACCAGATCTGTAGGGATGGTTTTTGGGGAATTTTCAGGAGTGTGTACCTTGTTAAACAAGGCAATGGGTGTGCCTTTTATAGGCAAAGCCTAAGGCGTCCTTCAGATTTTTAGTTTTCTTTTTAGTCTTTCTCATTTTCAGCTTTTAGTCCCTTATTTTTAAACTTGTTACCCAAGTAACAACACCTATTTTATTGAAAACTATACTAAAGTCTATTCTAGAAAGTCCTATACCCATTACAATTCCTATACTATTCCTTCCCTACTTTAAAAATTACTATTCCTAATAAAACTACCCTTTTCTATGCCTAAATTACCCTTTTATTTATTCTGAAATTACTAACCTGTACTAAACCCCAGTCCTTTTTACCCAACCAAAATTATTTGAAGGATTATAATTATCAGCTATAACCAAAGTCTGAATTAATGGACCAAATACTGAATCAAAGATCAATCAACAACTAAACTAATCTAAACTAATAAAATATTAACACAGAACCAAATGAATATCTANGACACCTTTGTCAAAGCATCTCATACTCCAAAGGAAACCCAGCATTTTTCGCCAAAACGATTACTCCATCAAAAACGTCCCGAATACTCAGAGACTGGCGTCAACGATTCGGCATCCGCACAACCTCAGGTTCGACACTCCAAACTCATAAGCCCTCTACGAGGCAGTGTGAAAATCATGAAACACCTCCAAGGCCAAAAGTGCCCCAAACACTCGGGGACTGGCGTCGAAAACTCAAAAATCGCACGACCTCAGGGTCGGAATCTCCGAAATTGTGAGCCCTCAATGAGGCAATACCAAGCTGCAGAATAACGGCTCCCGAGCCAAAACAACCTTGACGACTCGGAGACTGTCGCCAATCGCCATTCAGTAAAAAACCCGAGGCCATAAGACCCCGACCTGGCAGACTCGGTCTCGTAAGACCTATATAAGGCAACAACAAAAACTGTAAGACCTCAAGCAAGGCATGGATCATACTTGCACCAAGTATCGACAAAATTGTAAGACCTCAAGCAAGGCATGAATCATACTTGTACCAAGTATCGACAAAACTATAAGACCTCAAGCAAGGCATGAATCACACTTGTAACCGAGTACCAACAAAACTATAAGACCTCAAAGGCATGAAAATTTTGTAAGACATTACTACAGGCATAAACTCGATCCCGAAGTTTAGGCTATATATAGAACTTGTAAGATTCCTGAAAAGGCATACCCTCAATATAGACACCTAAACTACCACACTCGGGACTAAAAATGGCTCCGGCCAAACACAAATGACTACGGTCATACGGCTGTATTAGCCAAACTAATGCGACTCGGGGACGCCTGACCGTCGCTACAAAATCATAGGCCATTACTTTGAATGTAATTCGAAAAGTCCGGTTAAATAGGCTACCCTCGACATAGGCAAAAGAGCTTCGACCACGTCAGTTCCACATCACTGGCTTCGAGATACTCAGCCTCCGAGCCAAACCTCATGAGGTGCTCGATCATCACCGCAAAATAACTTGAAATAGAGGTTCTTCCCGAACCGACGACGAGTCAGACAAAAATTACTCCAAAAAGTCTTTAACGAGGGAAAACAAAGCCAATAAAAGGTCGCTTCGGCCCAAGGCGTAAGAGTCACTGTCGCCAGCCCACACAAATACAAACTTGAGGGTCAAATGAGCTCGAATCGTAACCCGATTCGGAGACAGAACCCAAAATAGTTAAATGCATATGCCTAAGGGCAAAGCATAAGAGCCATTGTAGCTAGCTTACAATAAAAGGCCAAATAGGCCCAAAGCGTAAGAGCCATTGTCGCTAGCTTACAATAAAAGGTCAAATTATCCTAAAGCGTAAGAGCCATTGTCGCCAGCTCAAAAACATGAAAACTTGAGGGTCGATTGAGCTCGAGTCGAAACCCAACTCAGAGACAGAACCCAAAATAGTTAACTATATATGCCTCAGGGCAAAGCGTAAGAGCCATTGTCGCCAGCCTAATGAGCCTCAGGGCCACGCACATAAAAGATCTCTTCGATCAAAGGCGTAAGAGCCATTGTCGCCAGCCCATGCAAACATAAAAGCTTGAGGGCCAAACGAGCTTGAGTATAAACCCGACTCGGAGAATAAACCCAAAAAAGTTGAGCAAAAGCATAAGAGCTCAAACGCCAGCTTATACTAAAGGTCACATTGACCGAGCGCGTAAGAGCCCCCGGGCCAGCCTAATGAGCTCCAGGGCCATATCACGAATCAAAGGATTCTCACCGACTATGAGACCAGTTCAACTGGCCAAATGCGAGACAGAAAGGGGTACAGAAGAAGTAAAGCCACAAGGTTTTCTTTTATACACATACGCGAAAAAGCACATTCTCCACCTACAAACATGCTCTGGAAATGATACGTACAAAATGGAAAAATCTACATCCTACCCCTGGGAGCTACGGCCTACCAGCCTCATCTTCACTCTCCTCGATGTCGGAAAGGAGTAACCGAGCATCACGCTCGTCCGCCCTTGCTCGCGCCAACTCTTTCGAGAGGGCAAAACCCCTGGCACGGATCTGCTCGAGAATCTTTCTTCGAGACTTGCAACGAGCATATTCTTTGATCCTCTCTTCACGATCGAGGACCCTCTTCAACTTGGCTTGAGCGTCGGTAGCGTCCTTCAAATAAATTGCCATCTCCTGATCAACCTTAGTTCAGCTCAGTACTGCTTCGGTCCGGGCATCAATGATCTCAGCCCTGACCTACGAAAGCTCGGATTCGAGCTTCATGATCATATCCGCTTGAACTAAAGCATTATCACGAGCTAAGCGGAGTTGAACCTCGAAGGCAGGAATTTTAGCCAAGGCATCCTTCTCCTCTAAAACATGAACCTCTGCCCGAGCTCTTTGCTCATCACACTCATTCTTGATTCGGTCGGCTTCATCCTGAAGATGTTCCAGGGCCTCCGTCTTTTTCTGCAATAGGAATAAACAAAGTGTTAGCCTTAGAAGCTAAAAGGCGGAACGCATACGCACCCGGGACGAAAAATTACTTGCTCCATCAAGTAGCTCTCGTAATTCAAGCTCCGGCATGCCTCATATCGCAAGTGTGCCAGCTCGACTTCCTTTTCCTCACAAAGGAGCCTAAGGGATCTATCCTCGTCCAAAGCTTTCCGGAACCTAGCTCCATGACGGAGCAGCTCATACCTAAGCCTATCAAAGGCCTGCAGAAGAAAACTCGATAAGGAAAGCAAGACGCGGGATTCAAAAGGCCTATGTTGAAACTCAACACAAAGTGAAGCCGGCGGACTTCCTCGAAGATCGAGGTAATCTAGTCCCCTCAGCCCTGGAAGAAGAGACTCCGGCCGAGGCACGGTCGCTCGTAGAAACCACCTTTCCAGTATAAGGAACTACGGGCGTGGCAGGCTCAAGCGGCGTTTCTATCTCGAAGCCCCAGCCCCTTTTCGCCTTACTCTGAGCGACATCGCCCTGCGAATGCATGTCCCGCTTATTATTGTCATTCTTTAGCTCGGAAGCTGGCAACCCCTCCCCCTCTCCGGAGGAGCACGGCCTCACCTCTGAAGGCTCTACGACACCTACAGCAGCAAGATTAATACGCAAAAAGGGGAAATGTCTCTCCGAATGAACAAAGGGTAAGGAAAAAGTAGTACACACATATACCATGTTGTTTTGCTTCCCATCTGCCCCAGGGCACAGCTCGCCACCTACGCTCATCACAAGTCGAGTGGGTCGCCAACTTCCGGACCCAACCAGGCAGATCAGGAACGTCGCCCGGCGCCCATGAAATCGCTACAGAAAAGGAAAAAACACGGTCACGAACTAGCCTTCGCTATAAACAAATCTGAGAAGGCATGGGATGTACCACTTACGTGCATAGTTCCATTACTCGGGGAATAGCATAAGTTCCACGGGGATAATATTAGCCGTCCGAACCCGGACGAACCGACTCATCCACCTACGATCTCCATCTTCTTCATCGTCAACAACGAAGGGTGTGGTTGACCGACACCGCAAGGTTAGCAGACCTCGATGGTGAAAGGGCCGATACAGCCTAATGAGATGACTGAGTGTAAATTCGAGCCCCGTCTTCTCCACAAAGAACCTCATCATCAGCGCTACTCGCCAAAACGACGGATGTATCTGTGCAAAGGTAAATTGATACCTTAAACAGAAGTCAAACACAACCCTATCGAGGGGACCCGGTGTGAAAGGATACTTGTACACGTTCAAGAATCCATCAACATGATCCGAGATGCCCTCATCCGGGGAAAGAGTCTGTAACACTACTCTCTCCCCCCATCCGCAATCTCTCCTCACTAACTCAAGGTGCCCCTCTCCTATCAAAGAAATAATCTTCAAGAAAGGCTCCCTTTGATCCTGCGCATCGGGAGCCGAACTCTCCCCTCTCTGCCGAACAGGACCCGACGTAACAGTTATGGCTATGGCGAGACTAGAAGAACTGAAGCAGGAACCTGCACAAATACTTTAACGCTAAGGTAATGAAGGGCTCAATGCCAAGACGAGAGGATAACTATCTAAAATCGGGAGATCCCTAAGTGAGCAGAAGCAACCCTATATATATATATATATATATATATATATATATATATATATATATATATATATATATATATATATATATATATATGAAGAAGCGGCATCGTCACCAATCCAGAGGTGCTACCCGACCTCGAGGATCTCCATCAAAAAGGAAGCCAGGCCTCAAGAAGCCAATGGCATCATCTCCAATCCCGAGGTGGTACCCGACCTCGAGGATCTCCATCAAAAAAAGAAGCCAACCGCATCATCTCCACTCCCGAGGTGGCACCCGACCTCGAGGATCTCCATCAAAAAGAAGCCAGGCTTTAAGAAGACAATGGCATCATCTCCAGTCTCGAGGTGGTACCCGACCTCGAGGACCTCCATAAAAAAGAAGTTAGACACCAGGAAGCATTTAGCACCATTGCAGGTTTCGAGATGGTACCCTATCTCGAAGGCTCCTCTCAAGAAGAAAAATAAGCACTTCGAGCTCCGTCCATAAGGGTTCGACCTCAGGATATCGCCTAAAGTCTGGCGACCCCTCATCTGAGACCTATCTACAACACCTCAAAGGTTATTTACGTCAAGTTCAAAGCAAGTTTCCAGGTGCCTAAAGTTGACCCTCACTCCGAGACCACTCTCGAAAATTTTAAGGCTCGAGCTACTATGTTCGCATGACCCAAGGGTCCCGACGGCCCGAGTTTATCGGACCGATTCAAGCTTGATCCAAGGAACAACAGCGGGCTCCGAGAGGTGTCGTTCCTATCAACCAAAGACCAGAAAGAATACTCGCATCCGGGTGAGATATGGACAATAGTTAGCAAAGGCATACATTCAGAAGTCTCCACAAATGTAAAAAGAATATGGCAAGCACCAAAGATGAAAGTCGAGAAAATATCTTTATATTCATTAACGTTTGGTTACAACAGCCCACGAGGGGTCCTCACATATGATTACAAAAGCCCATAAGGGGTCCTTACACAAAAACAATGAAGCAAAGGGGTACACATAGTGAAAGACTAAGAGCCTAGCCTATTCTCAAAGATGTGACCTCGGCAGCAGCTTCTTCGAATATCATCCCTGGGCGCACAACCTCAAAGATAATATCTTTCAAAGTGTCGTCCCTCGGGAGTCCTATCTCGACCCCCCAGAATGGCATCTTCAAAAGGGGAGATGTAGAAGGGGAAAGCGCTGGAGAAGAGCAAAATGACGGAGGAGAAGCCAAAAATAAGTGGAGCCACTACCTAGTATGAACTTCGCCAGTACTACTATTGTAAAGGCACTTCTTGGGACGTTGCCCCGGCACGGGATGCAACAGTTAATAGATAGTGTCACCACACCCCAAGGAAATCAAAGAGGGTGTAGTGCACCGAGCCGGGGCAGGAGGGTGAGCAGCGGAGTATAGTTCGAACACCCTCGTGAGCAGCGATGTATAGTTCGAACACATTCCCCAAACGGGGGAAATCGGCCTCCCTGTCTCATCATCTCGGAACAACAACAACAACAACGAAACAGCAAAATCTCGCTCGACTGAGGGAGGTTCAGGAGGTAGACCTTGGCACGGCCGATATGAGCACGGCCAAATGATCGCGAGGCCATGGGCCTCAAACATGGCGAATGGTAGATAAGGATGGAAAGAAGAGAAGATATGGTAAATATGGGAAGGCACTTGGATGGAAGGTTAATCCCAGAAAGCTCCCATTTATAGGAAGGGCGATAGCGTAACCAACGGCACCATTATTGCCTTCGAAAAACGTAACGGCAGATGTAGTTAATGCGTCCTCGGGAGCTGAATCAGTGGCAGCATTATAGCTTTGATGAACGGAAAATCGTAACACTTTGAATGACGCTAAAAAGACAAGTCTATGGGGATGCCCCGGTTATAGTGAAGGTTAGTGCCATAAGTATGATGTCGTCAATATGATGTCATCATGGGAAGTTCGAAGAATCGGATGTCAAAATCGTTTCCCATCACTTCGTTCTAGGAAACACGGAGACTATCTGTATACGGTGAAATTAGAGGGTCCAATTTTCCGTTATTAAGGCATTCCAGAAGACCATCTCGGAGCCTCGAGGCCGCAAAGTTCTGACCGAGTTCCCTCCCCCGAGGCTCGTTGACACCCGACCTAGAAGCAATATTGACCGTGGCAAGGGTAAAGACGGTTAGTTCCCAAGACGCACGGCTAAGTCTAACAAAGCCTAGCCGCCTACTCTGAACCCTGACTCTGGCGGCTCTAGCCGGGGGCCCGGGTGTCTGGTCATCTCCGATAGCACGTGTCCTCCCCATCTGTGAGAGAATAGAAGACAAAAGTTTAGAATTTCGAAGTTTAGAATGTTCAGAATAGTTGACACAACTCTCTTTTGTGTTCTAGATCTCCCTATCTTTTGATATACTGATAACTAAGGATTACAGTGTTTGAACTAAGAAGTAGATAGACTTAGAATACAATGTGTGTAGTTGCATAATCTTCTTCTTGAGGGATCAGCCTTCTTATAGGAAAGAAAAGAGCCGTTGAGTCTTTTGCGAAATCACAGGCACAAGATCTTTAATTAAGAGATTTGACCCAAGGGGTGCCTCTTCGAATCTTGCTCTTTGACGAGCCCAGCTTCGAATGTGACCTCCTTGTCACAGCTTGATTCAAGGACACGTTTACGCCTGGATAGCTTAATTTACGAGCGTGATCTTCTTAATTATAGAATCCATGATTGGAAATATGAGTTCCCTTGATTGAGGACGAGTAAATTTGCTTCCTTTGATTGATCATTAATGCAGTAACAATATCTTCATTCTTTCCTTACTTGCTATTTTGAATCCAGTAGCAATCTTGCTGAGCATCTTCATTCTTTCCTTTTTGTTTGTCTTGTAAATATAACATTAGATAATATTATCATCATTGAAACTTAAACTTAAACCTATCATACCTGGGCACGGGGGCTAAGTCCAGAGCTCAGGAAAATACTCATTCAATTCTTTATAGCTAACGTGGATTGTTTCGCTTGGTCCCACCTTGATAGGACAGGGATCCCTCCGGAAATAACCACTCAAGAGCTGAGCCTGGACCCGAAGTTTCATCCACTCAAGCAGAAAAGGAGACCTCAGTCTGAGGTCAAATATGCATTCATCAAAGACGAGGTATCTAAACTCCTTAAAATAGGGTCGATTCGGGAGGTTAAATACTCGGATTGGTTAGCTAACGTAGTGGTAGTCCTTAAAAAAGGGAATAAATTAAGAATGTGTGTAGACTACAAATATTTAAATAAGGCATGCCCCAAGGAATCTTTCCCTTTTCCCAACATTGATCGCATGATCGATGCGACGGCCGGCCACGAGATCCTCAGTTTTCTCGATGCCTATTCCAGGTACAACCAAATTCGGATGGACCCGGGCGACCAGGAAAAAACTTCCTTCATCACTAAGTACGGTATCTTCTGCTATAACATAATGCCCTTCGAACAAAAAAATGCCGGTGCCACTTACCAACGCCTAGTAAATTGGATGTTCGAAGAACAAATAGGAAAACCAATGGAGGTTTACATTGAAGACATCTTAGTTAAGTCCCTGCGAGTAGAGAACCATTTAAAGCATTCGTAGGAAACCTTCAGCATATTGAAGAAATACAACACGAAGCTAAATCCGGAGAAATGCGCATTCGGAGTCGGGTCCAAGAAATTTCTCGAATTCGTGGTATCTAACCGGGGATCGAGATTAACCCCGACACGATCAAGCCCATTGAAGACATCATTGTTGTGGACAAAGTCAAAGCCGTTCAAAGGTTAACCGATCACATAGCCGCCTTAGGTCGATTCATCCGACAAGAGCCATCGGTTGATCTCACTGTTGAAGAAGAAGACTAAATTCTCGTGGACTCCGGAATGCTAGCAAGCCTTGGAGGAACTCAAACGGTACCTCTCGAGCCCACCTTTGCTTCACATCCGAGGTATAGGTAGATGAACAACTATACCTATACTTGGCAGCATCCGAGGTGGTGATAAGTGGAGTCCTGGTCTAGGAAGAAGAAGGTACACAATTTCCTATCTATTATGTTAGCAGAACTCTAGGCGAGGCCGAAACTAGGTATACTCACCTAGAAAAATTGGCGCTCGCTTTGCTAAGAGCCTCTAGGAAGCTAAAACCATACTTTCAATTCAACCCTATATGTGTTGTAACTACTTGCCCATTAAGGAATATAATGCATAAACCCGAACTCTCGGGACGACTGGCCAAATGGGTCGTGGAAATCAGCGGGTAAGACATCGAATATCGACCCCGGACCGACATCAAATCTAAAATTTTGGCAGACTTCGTGGCCGACTTTACGCTAAACTTAATACCCAAGGTCGAAAGAGAAATGTTGCTAAACTAGGGGACTTTCTCGGGAATCTGGACCCTTTTTACGGACGGTGCCTCGAACGTGAAGGGGTCCAGACATGGTATCATGTTGAAGCCACCATCGGGTAATGTAGTTAGACAATCCATTAAGACTGTAAAGATGAATAACAACGAGGCCGAGTTGAGGCCATGATTGCAGGTCTCGAGCTGGCCAAAAGCTTGGGGGCAGAGGTAATCGAAGCTAAGTGCGACTCCCTTCTTTTGGTGAACCAAGTTAATGGGACATTCGAGGTCAGAGAGGAACGAATGCAAAGATACCTGGATAAACTACAGGTAACGTTATATCGGTTCAAGGAGTGGACACTAAAACATGTACCTCGGGATCAAAACAGCGAGGCCGACGATCTCGCTAACTTGGGATTGTGAGTCGATGATGATGAGTTCAACTCGGGGACGGTCGTACAACTCGTGATATCGGTAGTGGAGGAAGGCCACACCGAGATAAACTCAATGATCCTAACTTGGGACTAGAGAAATAAATATATATAGTATCTAATGACCGGAAAATTACCTTCAGATCCCAAGGACTCGAGAGCTAAACGCACGAAGGCATCCCGGTTCATCTTGTCCGAAGACGGCACCCTGTTCCGAAGAATGTTCGATGGCCCGCTCACAATATGTCTAGGACCAGGGGACACCGAGTATGTTCTGAGGGAGGTCTACGAAGGCACCTACAGAAATCATTCAGGCACGAGTTGTTAATTCGGAAAATAATCAGAGCCGGCTACTACTGGGTCGACATGGAAAAGGACGCGAGGGAGTTCGTTAGAAAATGTGATGAAAGTCAGAGGCATGCTCCGATGATTCACCGTCCCGAGGAGATGCAACATTCGGTCTTGTCCCCTTGGCCGTTCATGAAATGGAGGATGGACATTGTCGGCCCCCTTCCATGGGCACCTAGTAAGGCTAAATTTATATTGTTTATGACTGACTATTTTTCTAAATGGGTGGAAGCCCAGGCGTTCGAGAAAGTCAGGGAGAAGTAAGCCATCGATTTTGTCTGGGACCACATAATATGCCGGTTAGGGATGTCGGCCGAGATCATGTACGACAATGGAAATCAATTCATCGGCAGCAAAGTAAGAAAGTTTTTCGAAGACCATAAGATCAAAAGGATCCTCTCAACACCTTATCACCCTAGTGGGAACGGGCAAGCGGAGTCCACAAACAAAACCATAATCAAAAAACTCAGGAAGAGATTAACTGACGCCAAAGGAAAGTGGAAAGAAATCTTGCCCGAAGTCCTTTGGGTGTACCATATGACCTCAAAGTCCAGTACCGGGGCCACCCCATTCTCGCTGGTTTATGGCTCCGAAGCTCTAATATCGGTCGAAGTGGGAGAACTGAGTCTTAGGTTCAGATATGCAACCGAAGAGTCAAACAACAAGGCCATGAGTTCGAGCCTGGAACTATTAGATGAAAGGCACGAAGTCTCCCTCGTCCGGTTGGCTGCCCAAAAATAACGGATCGAGAGGTATTACAATGGAAGAACAAACCTTCGACAATTCAACGCCGGGGACTTGGTATTAAGGAAAGTTACCCTAAACACCCGAAACCCGAACGAAGGGAATCCGGGGCCAAACTGGAAAGGTCCGTATAAAATTATCGAGATCAGAGGAAAAGGGTCCTACATGCTCGGAGCAATGAACGGCGAGCAACTACCGAACAACTGGAATATAACTCACTTGAAACAATATTATTGCTAAAGTACTGCCCCATTAATTTCTTTTATTTGGACTAACAGTTGCAGGTAACCGAAGAGGAACGCTACAATTTTTAGGCCTGAAAGAACGCGTTGCACTCTTTTTCCCTTGAACCGGTTTGTCCCAAATGGGTTTTCCGGCAAGGTTTTTAACGAGGCAACAGTGGATCGTGCTAACTTAGAATCGAAGACCGGTTATGAACCGATGTAGAGGACCACTTTAAAAGTATTCGAGGCTTTTCTGTGATTGGCCTCGAACACTTGGGGGCACTATGAGCACGTGATTTTTGCCCTATATGAATTACTCCCATAAATTCAAAACAAAATAATTTCTTTCATTTTGCAAAATTTTGTGGATTTTATGGCATTTTTGTTAATTGTTTGCATTTGTCTGTGCATTTTTATTTTTGTTTAATTGATGAAAAATACAAAAATAGGTTGCATTTTGCATTTAGGATTTAACTTTGCATTTGTAGGAATTAATTAGTAAGTAAGTTATTTTATAAAAAGGAAAACCAAAAAAATAGTTTAATTTGCACTTTTAATGATAACTTTTATTTTGAGTAGATTTTCTTTTAATTTATTTTTAACTAATTGTGATAATTATCATTTAGGTTTAATTAGTATTTTTTTTAGGTTAATTAGGCTCAAGGAATTAATTTAGATTTTTAGTTCAATTTTGAAAAAAAAAGGGAAAACAAAAGAAGAAAACAAAAGGGAAATTAGAAAATTGAAAAGGAAAGAAAAGGGGGTTTTATACCAGATCTGGGCCTCAAATAATTTCTTCATGTCCAAGCCCAAATGAAAACTTGAATCTGCCCAAGTCCAGCCCCAACACCCGGCCAAGACCCAGCCCATTTTCCCCTTTGGCCTGACTCGTCTCTCGTTGAGACTAAACGACCCCGTTTCCCCCTCCATTCGATCCCAGCCGTCGAGGATCTTTGATCCAACGGCCCTGAAGCTGGGGTCACTTAAGATATAAGTGTCCAAACGCCCCCCTACCCCCATCTCCCCTCTCTCTCACCCCAGAGAACCCCCATTAGCACCGCCCTGAACCACCGCCTGCCGCCCGCCGGAAATCGCCTACGGCGGCGGCCGGCGTCCAATCACTACGAAATTTACACCATCGCTCCTCCTCTACCTCCCCATCCTAGATCCCCACTCCGTTTCTCCCAAATCCCACCGGAACGCCTCAAATTTTGGAAACCCTAGCGCCGCCCTAACTTTCTTCGGTGGCGGCGCTGACCCCAAACCCCACCAAAATAACACCCCAAAGCCTCCTCGACCCCCTCTACCCTAGTCTGTGTTTCTTTACCCTCGAATCTTAACGGAGTCTCTCGAATCTGTTTTTGAAGGTAAACCCTAGAAAAATCCAAAGTCCCAAATCAACGAGTCTATGGAAGATTTGAGACTGTAATGGACCTTATTCGTGTGTTTTCACATGAAAACACACGATTAAGGGCTATTCAGGTCAAAATTTGAAGAAGCATTTTTAAAATTGGGCAGATCGACTCCTGGTTTGATTTTGAAGTATTTTCTTTGATTCGTTTTGTTTGTTTGTTATTTTTGCTTTTGTGTTTCTGCCTCACCTCTTCTTTTTCTTCTTTCTCCGTCAATTTGATCACGCCCTGGCTGAAGTTAATTTTGAATTTAGTTTCCCATTTATGACAGTTTGTTTTGTATGTGTTTGTGTATTTATTTCTGTTTCGTCTCTTCAGTTTTCTTTTCAAGTCTTAACCGATATGCTCTGTTTTTAATCGTGATAATTAACTTAGGATAGATTTCTGTTAAATGGGTAGTTTAGTTTTAATCTCAGTTTAGTATTTAGCTTAAGAAAATTCATTACTTGGGATTTTGAGTTTTGAAATCATTCAGATGTTTCTTTTTTTTGTTGGATTTCTGACCCCTTTTTGATTTGGGCCTTGGGTTCATCCGGGTCATTCATTTGGTTCTGAACCATTGGGTTAAAGTTAACCCATGACCCATTCTGGTTCAGGGGTAATTTCAAGGGTTATAGGGTTAATTAGGGAAATCTAGGTAAGGGAATCTCTTCTTAACTGAATAAGAAGCTTCTAGGAAGCTGGGGTGGGGGACTAATATGAAAATCTGACATTTAAACTAGGGATGGCTGAGCTAAAATGAAAATTCAAAAAGGGGCAAAGGGCAAAAAACTAAAATCTACTGCTGCCCTAGTCCCTTGCCTATAAAGGCACCCTAAACTTGCCTTGCAAGGCAGACTTTGGAGACCGAAGAGACTTGAAGTGAGAAAAAATTAGAAAAAGGAAAATGGCTGGGAGTTTTTTTCACTGTTCCATTGAATCTTCTTTTCCTTTCTTAGTCGATTTCTGAAGTTTTCTTGTCTGGGCACATTTTTGGTTTATTCTGAGAGTTCATATAGAGTAATATTTAATTTGGGAGGAGTTTTCTGTTTCAAGTTGTTAAGGACCACTGTTTCATTGGATTTTCAAGCTGGTTTTCAGTGTTTCAATTACTGAATCTGGGTTGTGTTGTTGCTGCTATAAAGTTCTGCTGCTGCTCTACTGACCCTCATTTGTTGTTTCTTTTTTACTTGCAGGTACATATCCCTGACCTTAAGCATGTAAGGATTGATTCATGAAGTGTTTCTTGTTGAGAAAAAAATGAGTATTATGTTCTCCTTTTTCATATGTTCTCATTTTCAGTTTTTCTCCCAGTTTGTCTTGTCGATTTTTATCTCAGCAAGTTTCGAACGAGTTCGTGCTTTGAATCATGAATTTTACATTCAAACTGTAATGGGATTATCATGTAGCATTTACTGATTTTCACCTATTTAATTCTTAGGCTTTGTTGTTGTTAGAAGTGTCTGTTAGATTTAAGACCTATGAATATGTCCTTAAGTTTAGATTACTTCAAAAGTTGCTAGGGTTAGGATTGAGCCTGTGTTTGAAAGCTGCAGCCATTGAATTTTGTTTCTCCTGTCGGTTTGGTCTTATTTGAGAGTGGTTAAAATGAAAGAAGTGTTCTGACTTGATGTGATTAGTTATGGTTTGGAATGAGACCTTGAATATGATCTGAATTTCATAGTCTATTCTATTTGAGTAATGGTTAGATGTTTGTGTTTATCCAACAGGCTTAGAATGTTGCCCCTCAAGAGTTACGGGTTTGAATATGAGAGATTTTGAATTTTTATGCATCTTGTGTTTCTATTAGATTAAGTTATTCCTGCTTATGTTGATGATTGCCATATGAATGGATCCTGTGAAGTTTTGTATCAAGACCCTGGGGTTTGGATTTGGTCCTCCTCAAGGATTCAATCCCTGGGCACAATAATTTGGTACCCGCTGTTGCCCTTCCTTACGTTGGGATTGGGCTCAATTTAGGCACAAATCTTTGAAAGTAATTTGAAAATAAGAAAGGGAGTAGGCTGCGCGACATGCGTTTAGTTTACTGCAAATTGGTGCCTTCACGTGAATGGCCATGGCTGGTCCTATTTCTAGCTGGGTCATTTGGTAAATCGGGCCTCGCTTTTATGCCCATTATTCGAACAGCCAAACCCTTTATTAGTGGAGGTGGGCCATTTTAAGTAGCGAAAATAGTTTATGGCTCTCGTATTAATTTCATAACCTAGATATTAAAAATGATTAATATTCATAGAAAAGACTTTAGGTCCGTTTAAAACACCATTGTGATTGTGTATACGTTCGCGTAACATAATTACTATTTTAAAAACAAAACCAGAGTATGCGTTCGCGCAACTTTGGCCAAAATTTCTTAATAATAATAAAGCGTTATTAATAGTGGACACGTTCGCGTGACACGATTTTGACGCGCCAAATAAATGGGTATACGTACGCGTAACCCGTTTCAAGATAATTTTTGATTAAAAGAGGTAAACACACATAGGTTCTAAAACCAGTAATTAAGTAATTTATAAGACAAGTATGATCAAAGCGACCGTGCCAGAACCAAGGAACTCGGGAGTGCCTAACACCTTCTCCCGGGTTAACAGAATTCCTTACCCAGATTTCTGTGTTCGCAGACTGTAAAACAGAGTCAATCTTTTCCTCGATTCGGGATTTGAAACCGGTGACTTGGGACACCATTAATTATCCCAAGTGGCGACTCTGAATTTTTAATAAATAATCCCGTTTTGATTGTCACATAGATTGGAAAAACTCCCTTATACCCTTTCAGGTGTAGGAAAAAGGAGGTGTGACAGCTCTGGCGACTCTGCTGGGGACAAGAACCCAGAACCTCTGGTTCAGGGTTCAAGAATTCAAGCTTGTTTTAATGATTTTTACTTGGCTTTATTTATTGTTCATATTACTGTATTTTGTGAACCTCTGTGCTAATTGCTATCTATTTACCGTTTTAATATTGTTTGAATTGTATATAACTGTCTTCTTACGCCACCCATCTGACTCTTCTGAAAATGGTGCACACGTTCGCATGGCCCGCTTTTTCTGTAGAAATTATACCTAATAGAACGAGGCTGGGCAAGCGACAAGGCCGGGCAGACTTCAGTGCTCCCGGTACGTCGCCCCCTCTTCGGCCCCAGTTGTCTGCTCGAGTAACCCAAGTCTAGAACAAAACCCCAAGATTCAAACCTAGAAAAACACAGCCTCATGCCGGATCCCTAGCAGGAACGTTTGTTTGCATCACGTGCATTTGACTTAGGGGACTCAACACAGGGGTTGGGTCCGTCTAGGACAGGTGTACCCAAAATAACAGACCATCTTGATGCATCCTATGTGCTACATGTTGTATTTATTCAAGGGTAAAAGGGTCATTTGGCGGACCAATGATAGTTGAGGGCAAATGAAAAAATGAAAAAAAAATAAAAAACAAAAAGAAAAAGAGAGGGTGAAGTGTGAAGATAAAGCGAGTGGGCCCCAATTATGTTTTCTGTCACATTTTTTGTTAAGAAAAAAAAGGAGCTTCAAAAATTCAAAAAGATTTTGCACTTTTTCATCATTTTCCGAAAATCAAAAGTTAATAAAAAAAGGAAAAAGAAAATCCAAAAAGATTTTGTATGTTTCATCATTTTCAAGGAAAAGACAAAAAAAAATATTTTCTCTAAATTAGTTTTTTTTTATTCTCGCCTGTATCCAATTTGCCCGAACTACGCATACCTGATTCTCGTCTTTTAGGGCGTGATACGTAGGCAACCCACATCGGGTCCGGTCTTCCTTGTAAATCTTAGGTTCTTGGCTTTGCGGTGTCTTAGCCAAATTTTGCACTTCTAGCCACCTTTTGGCTAAATAAGTTATTTTGCAAAAATAGCCTCAACCATGTCTTGCATGTGTCCAGTAGGGAATGTTATTATCTCACATAGTATTGGTTTAAGTTTTTTCATCATGGTGTGGATTTACTTATCGGAGTTTGAGCATGACATACACCCCAGGATCACTGCATTAAGGAGCCGCTCGAGGAGCCATTTTATGTTTTTGAGTCAATTGTTCATGTTTTACCTTTTAGTCCTGTATAGTGGCATTCAGTCTTTTAGGTGATGTTAGAGTTGGTAATAGTCCAGTTGAGTTTGCCTAGTCTTTTGTTATTGTATTTCTTATTTGTATTTGGAAATGTGTCACAAAGTCAAAAATCCAAAAAAAAAAGAGAAATTTTGCGTTTTTATATTTTCGTTATAGGTTTTCTTTAGAATACTAATTCTAGAAAATGAAAAAAAAAATTCCTTTGGGGTGGTTTTTCCTTTAGGCAATTAATATCAAAATAAAAATTGCTTTTATATTTTCTTTAGTATATTAAGACTAAAAATTCAAAAAAAAAAGAGAGAATTTTCTTTTAGGACCTTTTTAAAAGTTTTCTTCAAGGTTTTAATCTCAAAAATCCAAAAAAAAAAAAAGATTTTCTTTTGAGGTTGTTTTTTGGAAAATTATTGAAAAATGAAAAAAAAATATTATTTTATTTTCCCAAGAACTTTAGGACATGGTGCATAGAAGAAAAAAAAAATACTTTATCTTTATCTTTAAAGTTTCTTTCTTAGGTAATCAAAAGCCGAACTCCAAAAAAACAAAATTTGTTTTTCTCGTTTCGAAGTCTTTCTTCAAGGATATCAAATAAAAATTCGAAATATTTTTCTTTGGCTTATTGTTTGGACTTCATGTCAGAAAAAGAAAAAGAAGAACCAAAAAATATTTTTTCTCTTGTAGGATTTTTCCTTAATAATTTCCCATAGAGTGTTTGTTTAAAAAAAAAATATGTTCGTTAAGCTTGAGTTTAGGATAAGGTTATAGAACATTGAGTCTAGAAAATTCAAAAAAAAGATTTGGTTCTTTTATTTCTCTTTTCTTATCATAGTAGTCATTAAGGTAAAAAGAAAAGAAAAAGAAATAGAAAAAAAGAGAACGTCAGTTTGTTTCCTTTATTCCCAATCTGCCAGAACTACGCAAAGATCTGATTCATGCGGCGTCATGATACATAGGCAACCTACATATGGTTCGATCGAAGCACTTTTTTTTATTAAGAGAAAAAAAAGAAAAAAAAGCAAAAGAAAAAAAGAAAAGAAAAAAAGAAGAAGAAAAAAAGATGAAATCATGGGATGTGAGAAATGAGAGGGAAGAAAAAGAGTGATAATCAGAAAGAAAAAAAGGAAGGAAAATAAGCAAGTCAAGAAGTACAAGAAAAGAGAGGTTGAAATGAACAAATTGGGATGATGCCAACTGACCTTTGTACCCTCGAAGTCATTTTAGAACCGATAACTGTGGCTAGGTGCATTGCACGTAAAGTGAGATTATCTTATGTTAAATGCCCTAACGCTGACGTGATGGCTTCATTTTGTTATACCCATAGCAAAAGGGTGGTTGGTTTGTGGTTTTTGAAGTGATAACTCTTCTCTACAACATAAAGTCAAAAAGCAATGGCAGACAACAACAGAACTGAGTTGGTTGATACGGATGCCCAAAAGCAATTGTTTGAACAGGACAATAGGTTGGTTGAAGAGGTGAGGATGTTAAGACAACACATGGCGGACATGTATCAGGCCTGGATGAATGGGAAGGCACCACCCCCGCCACCACTTGGCTTCTTAGATGCTACCTTAATCCAAGCTTTGGCACTTCCCAACCACCCAAGTATCTCCATCACTCTTCCTCCAATTACCTCTTCCCAAAATTGCCCTCCTGTCATATCCACTACCCCCAATAATGAATACCCACTCAAAGCTTGTGATGCTCAATATTACCCCTCAAAGGTCGCCCACAAGGTTCTTGATTCATACAAGAAGAGCCCTCAGGATGAGCTTCATGCTGAAAATGAAAAGGTTACAGGAAAAGTAGGGCAAGATGAGATATCCATGAAGCTGAAAAGCACAGAACAATCCTTAAAGAACATGCAAGGGATGGGAGACTAGGTTAACACGTCTTGCAAAGAATTGTGTACGTTTCCTGACGTTCGCCTGCCTGCGGGGTTTAAAGTGCCAAAGTTTAACTTGTATGATGGGGGTGGAGATCCGGTAGCCCACCTGAGGGTCTATTGTAGTGAAATGAGAAGTGTTGGAGAGAAAGATGACTTGTTGATGGCATATTTCTGTAAGAGCTTGATTGGGGCAGCTTTGGAATGGCATAATCGTCAAGATGTCGGGAAGTGGCATACATTAGGCGACATGGCTCAAGATTTTGTGCGACGCTTTTAGTGCAATATAGACATTGTCCCAGACCACTCCTCCCTATCTCAGATGGAAAAGAAACCCAAGAAATGTTTTAAGGATTTTTGGCTCAGATGGAACGAACAAGTTGCTCGGGATAGCCCTCCCATTGATAGAAAAGGTGTTGCTGAGCCCCGCCGACGACAGAGTCTAGTGGTCGTTCTTGCTAAACACTTTCAGCCTCAATACTGACCCCGTGAACATCCCCAAACTCCACATAAGCCACCCCAGTATTATCCGCCGAACAACATCCGGCCATCTGTCCAACCACTAGGTCACTCCCTAGGGCGAGCACCAGCATCCCAAAATTTTCGTGTGCCTTCACAGCAGTTTCAAGCATCCAACAATCCTAGAAAACTGAGGCATGGAGGGAAACAAAGGCAAAAAGATAATTTCACGCCCATCGGAGAATCCTACACAAACTTATTTGAGAAGTTAAAACATTCTGGCCTGATTGAGCTGCTCTTCGGCTATACTCCAGACCCATATGCAAAAGGCTTTGATCCCGCTGTGCGATGCATGTACCACTCTAATGTCCAAGGGCATGGCCTTAAAGGCTGTCGCTCTTTGAAAAGGGAAATAGAAAGAATGATTCAAGAAGGGATAATTGTAATCAATGACAGTGACAGGGAGTATGCGAATCCTCTTGGGAACGTGTTGACTAAAGTGGATAGTATTGAAGTTGGTAATGGTCTTGGAAATATTGATGCGGAACTCAGTGGCTAAGATGCCGAGCTTGGTAACTGGAAAGACGCTCCTTTCATGGCTAGCCGGGAAGGAGTCTTGGTGGTTTATTTTGTTGTCATTTCTGTTGTCCGAGTTATTTCAGGGTTGTAATCCGGATATTGTCTTGTGGCTCAAATCCTTCTATCCTTTTATTGTGCCTACTTTGTTTAGTCGTAGTAGCTCGTTTGGTGTTGTCTAGGTTTGTTCCAAGGTTGTAACCCCAGTTCAGTTTGCTTGTTCGAACCCTTTCACCATCTGTCTAATGCAATTTTCTGTTTTCTGTTATTTCTAGTCATTTTTGTTAGTTTTCTTTTCCTTTTATAGTCCTTTTCCTGTCGACTCTAGTGACATGACATGCACGCGTAATTCTCGGCCTGGTCTTAAAAAGTCATTTTAGTCATGAAGCAATGAAACAATTTTGAAGATGATAGGGACATTTGAGGGAAATAAGAACAATTTGAGATCATTTGAAGCCCAAACCATGAGAAATTGGGACAAATAGAACATAAAGTAACACTATTGAAATACATCATGCTGCATTGGTTTGAAGCTAAAGACAGGTTTGCCCCAAATTGGCAGGGGCCGTTCGTGGTAACGAAGAGTGTTGTCCAACGGCACTTAAAATTGACAAAAGGTGAATGTGTGGATATGGTTATCAAGTCTGGTACAATCAAAAGATGATACGAACATTTCTGTGGTTTGTTTAAATGTGTTGTTTGTGCTTGGCATGTTTTGAAGATAGGAATGCCGAAGGCATTTTGTTCTGCTATCTAAACACTTTATCCTTTGTTACCCCCTTTGAGCCTTATTTATTTCCTTTCATACCCCTTTTTTGGAATCAGTAGCAAAGATCAGAAACGGAAGCGTGAAATATAAGTAAAGGAAAAAGAGAAAGAAAAAGAATGAAAAGAGAGAAAAGAAAAATGAAAATGAAAAAAAAAGAGGAAGAAGAAAAGAGGAGAAAGAAAAGAAAAAGAAGAAAATCACAACAACAAAGTAATTTCTATGACATGAACTATGTTCGACCTGATTCCTTTTAAGGATACGTAGGCAGCCTCACGGTTCGCTCCCATCAAAATAAAAATCCAAAAGTCCCAGGCAAAGAAACTGGGGTAGAAGTTGTGGTTGTGTAAGAGATTTGATTCCGAAAGTTGTAATTTTGAACCCATTCGAATTGTTTTAAGCCTTTTTGATACCCTTTCTTTCTAACCCTATCCAGAAGCCCACATTACGGTCCAGATAAAGACCTTCCGATCAGTCTTCGAGAGATGCCAAGGCGAGCAAGTAGAGGTGAATCATATCAAGGGCAACACTCCGGCCCAAACAAGGAAAATGAAAAATGAGAGAGTCTTAATGGTGAAAACCCCCACGGGCACCGTAAGGCGATGAAAGCTGAGAGAAATCAAAAATGAGAGAGTCTTATTGGTGAAAACCTTCACGGGCATCATAAGGCAACGGTGAGTTGAGAGAGAGACAAAATGAGAGAGACTTGATGGTGGAAACCCTTCGGGCAATACAAGTCAAATAAGGATCATGAATTGGATTGGATAATCGGAGCATTGAAGTCCAGTTTCACGGCGAAAAGGTACAACAAGAGCTGAACATCAGGCTTGCCTAACAGAATAGGCCACAAGTGCATGTCATGGTCGTTAGAGTTAGTACCCACATCTGACAAGTTTCTACTTTGTAGCTTTCTTGTTAGGAATCATCTATTTCCATTGTCCTTTACTCTGTTCCTTTTGTCTTGTTTACTTCCTCTTCCTGAGTCTGTTTGGTCAGAACAAGTGAGAAATGATTTCAATATTGGCCACCAGCTTTCCAATTGCACAAAACGGGATCTGGCTAGCACATCAAAGTGTCATAAGTCAGGAAAGAATAACAAGCGCAATGAGCTGGTAACAATCAAAATGCTTTGGGATCCTTGCGAAATACAAAGGTTTGGTACATATCAATTCATGGACAATGCAATAGATGGAGGGTGTTAGGTGAACGGATCAAAGGTATTTTCTGTGGTAAGATTGACAAAAGGTGGTTAACCAGTGACAAGCGAGGTCTTCCAAGCAGAAATCAAAGTTATCATGGCAATTGAGGGAGCAGTAGACCTCAAGGCCAAGGCCAGTGGTTTAAGTCAAGAAAGAACAGCATACGCAATGAGTGGGTGGCAAGTGTCGTGCTTCGAGATTCATGTGAGACACAAAGGTTTGGTAAATGTCAGTTCATGAGCAATACAACAGATGGAGGATATTGGGTCTGAATGGAGAAGAGGTATTTCCCGTGATAAGGGTGACAGAGAAAGTGAGTAGTCAATAAACAAGCAAGGTCTTCGAGTGGAAATCAAGGTGATCATGGGAAGTGAAGGAGCAATCTCCCTCAAAGTCAAGGCCACAAACCAACCACCATACTTTTAAACTGACAAGATCTTTCTTTGATTGAAACAAAGGCAGAAAATTTCGTTTGTTTCGGATAAACCCTCCGTAAGGAAAGGCAAGCACCAAACAGGTTTGACCGTAAATTTTTAGGACCCTCCTGGAAAATGGGACCTAGTTTAAATTTCAAAAAAATCATGAGTAGCATAATTTAGCATAAATATAACCCAAAGGAGTATAAGTTGGCTTCAGAGTTTACATGTTTAAGATAGGATTCAATTAGGAGTTTTCAGGACTCCTCTGAATAATCGGACCTAGCTTTAAGATTTCCATTAGATAACAAGATTTAGCGTAATATCTGTTGTAGAGAAGTATAATTCAGCCGTAAGAGTTCTGTTGTAGGGAAGTATAATTCAGCCGTAAAAATTGTCACTTTTAAGATAAGACTTGATTTTGATTTTCAGGACCCTCCCGGATAATAGGATGTAGTTTTAAGACCCTCTTAGATAACAGGATTTAGCGGAAGTAATACCTTTAGAAGATATAGCATAGACTTATAATTGTCGTTTAATTAAGTGTTGTCAGGACCCCCCTGGATAATAGGACCTAGCTTTCAAATTCATAGTAATAGTTGGTAGAATAATTCAGTTTAACACTCACCTATGTGCCCAGCTACCAAACTGGGGCAGAACATTTTCTTTGTTTGTCTATTTGTGTTGAAATCAGGTACCCACCTGGAGAGCACGGGAATACATTCAAGTTCAGCAATCAGGCACCTACCTGGAGAGCACGGGAATACATTCAAGTTCAGCAATCAGGCGCCCACCTGGAGAGCTCGGGAATACATTCATGTTCAGCAATCAGGCGCCCACCTGGAGAGCACGGGAATACATTCAAGTTCAGTAGTCAGGCGCCCACCTGGAGAGCACGGGAATACATTCAAGTTCAGCAGTCAGGTACCCACTTGGAGAACAGGGAGAAGCAGTTCAAGTTTAGCAGTCAGGCGCCCACCTAGAGAGCATGGGAATACATTCAAGTTCAGCAATCAGGCGCCCACCTGGAGAGCACGGGAATACATTCAAATTCAGCAATCAGGCGCCTACGTGGAGAGCACGGGAATACATTTCAAGTTCAGCAGTCAGGCGCCCACCTGGAGAGCACGGGAATATATTTCAAGTTCAGCAGTAAGGCGCCCACCTGGAGAGCACGGGAATACATTTCAAGTTCAGCAGTCAGGCGCCCACCTGGAGAGCACGGGAATACATTTCAAGTTCAGCAGTCAGGCGCCCACCTGGAGAGCACGGGAATACATTTCAAGTTCAGCAATCAGGCGCCCACCTGGAGAGCACGGGAATACATTCAAGTTCAGCAGTCAGGTGCCCACCTGGAGAGCACGGGAATACATTCAAGTTCAGCAATCAGGCGCCCACCTGGAGAGCACGGGAATATATTCAAGTTCAGCAGTCAGGTGCCCACCTGGAGAGCACGGGAATACATTCAAGTTCAGCAATCAGGCGCCCACCTGGAGAGCACGGGAATACATTCAAGTTCAGCAGTCAGGTACCCACTTGGAGAACAAGGAGAAGCAGTTCAAGTTCAGTAGTCAGGAGCCCACCTCGAGAGCACGGGAATACATTCAAGTTCAGCAATCAGGCGCCCACCTGGAAAGCACGGGAATACAATTCAGGTTCAGCAATCAGGCGCCCACCTGGAGAGCACGGGAATACAATTCAAGTTTAGCAATCAGGCGCCCACCTGGAGAGCACGGGAATACATTTCAAGTTCAGCAGTCAGACGCCCACCTGGAGAGCACGGGAATACATTTCAAGTTCAGCAGTCAGGCGCCCACCTGGAGAACAAGGGAGCACATTTCAAGTTCAGCACTCAGGAGCCCGCCTGGAGAACAAGGGAATACATTTCAAGTCAGCAATCAGGAGTCCCGCCTGGAGAGCAGGGAATACATTTCAAGTCAGCAGTCAGGAGCCCGCCTGGAGTAGCAGGGAATACATTTCAAGTCAGTAGTCAGAAGCCCACCTGGTAGAGACACTGGGAATATTATTCAAGTTCAACAGTCAGGCGTACCACCTGGAGAAAAGGAAAACATCTCAAAAGTACAATTCAAGTTCAACAATTAGGCGTCCACCTGGAGAGCACGGGAATACATTCAAGTTCAGCAATCAGGCGCCCACCTGGAGAGCACGGGAATACAGTTCAAGTTCAGCAGTCAGGAGCCCACCTGGAGAGCACGGGAATACATTCAAGTTCAGCAATCAGGCGCCCACCTGGAGAGCACGGGAATACATTTCAAATTCAGCAATCAGGCGCCCACCTGGAGAGCACGGGAATACACTCAAGTTCAGCAATCAGGAGCCCACCTGGAGAGCACGGGAATACAGTTCAAGTTCAGCAGTCAGGCGTCCACCTGGAGAAAAGGAAGGCATCTCAGATCATAATTCAAGTTCAGCAATCAGGCGTCCACCTGGAGAAAGGGAAAACATCTCAGATTACAATTCAAGGCGGCAACAAAGTGATTTCACCGGGAGAATACAAGTCAACAAGGCAACAAGAACCACAACAGCAAGTTTGAAGATATAGATAGGATTTTTGTAATGCATAGATCATAGTCTAGTCTAGCTTCTTTTTATTTTGACACGGTGTAATAAGGGGTTCAGTAAGCAGTAGCAGCAGCAGCTGCAACAGTAAAATCACAGCTTCATAGTATTCCCAGCTACCAAACCTTCCCGAACTACACTGACCTGATTCCTTTATAGCCAAGGATATGTAGGCAACCTCAGAAGCAGGGTGCGGTCAACTCTTTCTAAAATGCTTCCCACAGAGTATTCAAACGGGCAAAAATCGCTCGTATCCGCTCACTTTACCTTTGCCCAAAAACTCTGCGTGTTTCCGAGCAATGAGGGGCAGCTATGAGCACGTGATTTTTGCCCTATATGAATTACTCCCATAAATTAAAAAAAATGATTTCTTTCATTTTGCAAAATTGAGTGGATTTTTATGGCATTTTTGCTAATTGTTTGCGTTTGTCTGTGCATTTTTATTTTTTGTTTAATTGATGAAAAATACAAAAATAGGTTGCATTTTGCATTTAGGATTTAACTTTGCATTTGTAGGAATTAATTAGTAAGTAAGTTATTTTATAAAAAGGAAAACCAAAAAAAAGTTTAATTTGCACTTTTAATGTTAACTTTTATTTTGAGTAGCTTTTCTTTTAATTTGTTTTTAACTAATTGTGAAAATTATCATTTAGGTTTAATTAGTGTTTTTTTAGGTTAATTAGGCTCTAGGGATTAATTTAGATTTTTAGTTCAATTTTGAAAAAAAAAAGGAAAAACAAAAGAAGAAAACAAAAGGGAAATTAGAAAATTGGAAAGGAAAGAAAAGGGGGTTTTATACCAGATCATGGGCCTCAAATAATTTCTCCATGTCCAAGCCCAAATGAAACCTTGAATCTGCCCAAGTCCAGCCCCAACACCCGGCCAAGACCCAGCCCATTTTCCCCTTTGGCCTGACCCGTCTCTCGTTGAGACTAAACGACCCTGTTTCCCCCTCCATTCGATCCCAGCCGTCGAAGATCTTTGATCCAACGGCCCTGAAGCTAGGGTCACTTAAGATATAAGTGTCCAAATGCCCCCCTACCTCCCCTCTCTCTCACCCCAGAGAACCCCCATTAGCACCGCCCTGAACCACCGCCTGCCGCCCGCCGGAAATCGCCTACGACGGCGGCCGGCGTCCAATCACTACGAAATTTACACCATCGCTCCCCCTCCACCTCCCCATCCTAGATCCCCACTCTGTTTCTCCCAAATCCCACCGGAACGCCATAAATTTTGGAAACCCTAGCGCCGCCCTAACTTTCTCCGGTGGCGGCTCTGACCCCAAACCCCACCAAAATAACACCCCAAAGCTTCCTCGACCTCCTCTACCCTAGTCTTTGTTTCTTTACCCTCGAATCTTAACGGGTCTCTCGAATCTGTTTTTAAAGGTAAACCCTAGAAAAATTCAAAGTCCCAAATCAACGAGTCTATAGAAGATTTGAGACTGTAATGGACCTTATTCGTGTGTTTTCACATGAAAACACGTGATTAAGGGCTATTCCGGTCAAAATTTGAAGAAGCATTTTTAAAATTGGGCAGATCGACTCTTGGTTTGATTTTGAGGTATTTTCTTTGATTCGTTTTGTTTGTTTGTTATTTTTGCTTTTGTGTTTCTGCCTCGCCTCTTCTTTTTCTTCTTTCTCCGCCAATTTGATCATACCCTGGCTGAAGTTAATTTTGAATCTAGTTTCCCCTTTAGGATAGTTTGTTTTGTATGTGTATGTGTATTTATTTCTGTTTCATCTCTTCAGTTTTCTTTGCAAGTCTTAAACCGATATGCTCTATTTTTAATCGTGATAATTAACTTAGGATAGATTTCTTTTAAATGGGTAGTTTAGTTTTAATCTCAGTTTAGTATTTAGCTTAAGAAAATTCATTACTTGGGATTCTGAGTTTTGAAATCATTCAGATGTTTCTTTTTTTGGTTGGATTTCTGACCCCTTTTTGGTTTGGGCCTTGGGTTCATCCGGGTCATTCATTTGGCTCTGAACCATTGGGTTAAAGTTGACCCATGACCCATTCTGGTTCAGGGGTAATTTCAAGGGTTACAGGGTTAATTTGGGAAATCTAGGTAAGGGAATCTCTTCTTAACTGAATAGGAAGCTTCTAGGAAGCTGCGGTGGGGGACTAATATGAAAATCTGACATTTAAACTAGGGATGGCTGAGCTAAAACGAAAATTCAAAAAGGGGCAAAGGGCAAAAAATTAAAATCTACTGCTGCCCTAGTCCCTTGCCTATAAAGGCACCCTAAACTTGCCTTGTAAGGCATACTTTGGAGACCGAAGAGACTTGAAGTGAGAAAAAATCAGAAAAAGGGAAATGGCTGGGAGTTTTTTTCACTGTTCCATTGAATCTTCTTTTCCTTTCTTAGCCGATTTCTGAATTTTTCTAGTCTGGACATATTTTTTGTTTATTCTGAGAGTTCATATCGAGTAATATTTAATTTGGGAGGAGTTTTCTGTTTCAAGTTGTTAAGGACCACTGTTTCATTGGATTTTACAGCTGGTTTTCAGTGTTTCAATCATTGAATCTGGGTTGCGTTGTTGCTGGTATCAAGTTCTGCTGCTGCTCTGCTGACCCTCATTTGTTGTTTCTTTTTTACTTCCAGGTGAATATCCTTGACCTTAAGCATGTAAGGATTGATTCATGAAGTGTGTCTTGTTGAGAAAAAAATGAGGATTATGTTCTCTTCTATCAGATGTTCTCATTTTTAGTTTTCCTCCCAGTTTTTCTTGTCGATATTTATCTCAGCATGTTTAGAACGAGGTCGTGCTTTGAATCATGAATTTTACATTGAAACTGTAATGGTGTTGGCCCAAGTTCAGATGAAGTTTTGAAGATTGACAAAATAAACTCATTCATGAACCGGGTCCATCATGTGAGACACAGTGTTGATATGCTTACACATGTGACATACGCGTGAAAAAGATAAGTCTCAAAGATCAGCAACAATATCTTCTGAATTGATCAAAAAGATTGCATATAGGATAAGGAGTTGAAGTCTCCTTATGAAAAGAGAATTATATCCGGATCAAGAATATGGATTAGGAGTTAGAGTTGTTCTTGGACTCGAATTGTCAAAGGATCCACAATTCGAGTTCTTATCAAACTCTGATTACTAACTCTATAAATATAACGATTGTTCTCTTTTACAGGTGGTTGCACATAAGCAGGAGTTAAGCATATTTGAGAGCAAAAAGATCAAGTCTGATTTGCAAGCAACACATGCGAGATACAAGTGTGCACGTCTGAAGCTACATGAACTAAGATAGAAGAACCAGCTTCATCATTGTGTTTATTCTAAGTTTAGTTCAATTGTAGTAGGTTTTTATATTGTACCTTTCAGCTTTATCTAGAAGCAATTGTAATAGGTATAGTGAGTATTCAAGTTAGAGTTAACTTGAAAGTGTCGCAAAAGTTGAGGTTGTGTGCTACACTGGGATTAGAGTTAATCCTTAGGTTTACAAAGAGTTTTGTAAATGCAGTTTTTGGCTCAGTGATTTTAGTGGAGTTTGGGAAAATCCTACTGAGTAGTAGGTCGTGGTTTTTTCACCTTTTGAGCCAGGTGTTTTCCACGTAAAAATCTCTGTGCACTTTACTTTCAGTATTTATTATTCCGCAAACTGCTGTAGTTAGAACACTTAGAAGAACCAGGTTCTTCTAACGCGAAAATTAGGTACCACACAAATCACCCCCCCTCTTGTGTGGTATTGACGTTTATAACATCAATTGGTATCAGAGCAGGTTATCCTTGAAGAGGTTAACACCTTAGGAAAAGATCAACATGAGTGCACCACCTGGGAACTGGGAAGGGCAATCCACTGCCAGGCCTCCTCTCTTCAATGGCCTCTACTACTCCTGGTGGAAAAACAGAATGAGGGACCATATAATGGGCGAAGACTATGAGCTTTGGGATATCATCACTGATGGTCCTTTAGCCACAACCAAGAAGAATGCTGAAGGAGTGGATGTTCCAAAGACAAGAGTAGATTGTACTGCTGAAGATCTAAGGAAATGGGAGAAAAATGCAAAAGCCAAGAAATGGTTAGTGTGTGGACTTGGTCCTGATGAGTACAGCAGGATTCAAGGCTGTACTACTGCCAAGGAGATTTGGGACACTTTACAAGTGGCTCATGAAGGAACACCTCAGGTGAAGAGGTCAAGAGGAACACTGCTGTATTCTCAATATGAGAATTTTACTATGAAGGATGGAGAAACTATCCAAGAAATGTATACCAGGTTCACTACACTGACAAATGAACTTGAGTCTCTTGGAAGGATTATCCTGGAAGAAGACAAGGTGGAGAAGATTCTAACTAGAGTTCTGCCAATCTCCTGGGAAAGCAAAATCACTGCCATTCAGGAATCCAAGAACATTGCTACTTTAAAGTTGGATGAACTGATTGGAAATCTCACTGCCTATGAATTGAGAAGGCAAACAATGAAGATGGATGCTCCAAAGAAAGAAAGAAGTCTGGCTCTCAGAATTTCAGAAGGATCAGATCTTGAAGATGATGAAATGGCTATGATAACCAGAGATTTCAAGAAATATCTTATGAGAGGAAAGGGTGCTTCAAAAGGAACAACATTCAGCAAACCTAGGGCTCCTGAGAAACAAACCAATGAGGGGTGTTACAAGTGTGGGAAGACTGATCACCACATCAGAAACTGCCCTCAATGGGAGATTGAATGGAAGAAAGAAAGAGCTGAAAGAAGAAACAGGAAGAAGGAACAGGTTCAACCAAAAAGAAACAAAGGTTCAACTAAGGCTATGGTTGCTGCTTGGGGAGAAACATCAGATGAGGACTCTGAAGATGAAGCTGAGGAGGATCAAGCTCTAATGGCCATCGGAGAATCAGAAGATGAACAGGAGGTAAGTATTCTACACCTTAAAGAAAAGATTAAGTTCTTGTCTAAAGAAAAACTGGCTGATCTGCTGATGGACTTCATAGATGAGTCTGAAATAATAAACAGTGAGAAGGATGTTCTGTCTAAGGAATGTGTTATCCTAGAAGAAAAATGTAAAAGGTTAGAGTCTAGGGCTGATGAGAGTGACAACACAAATACTGAGTTGAAGAACCAGGTTCATCAACTTGAAAATAAGATTCTAGAACTTAGATCTGAAAATATTAAACTGAAATTAGGGACAGGAAAGAAAAGGGCTGATCAATCATTTCTCACCCTAGAAGAAAATCTAGGAAAAATGAAAGATGAACTGTACAAGAAAGATGAATTGATTAAAGTCCTAAAAGAAGATTTAGGAAAGGTAAAGCATGAACTAGACAGAACATGCAAATGGAACAAGGCTTCTGATGCACTCTCCTGGCTGCAAGAACATCATAGTAGCAACAAGAGAGGACTTGGATTTGGGACACAAGCTCCAAAATGGGATCCCAAAAACAAGTATCTCACACTTCCTGAGAATAAGATCTGCACACACTGTGGTAATACTGGCCATTACAAAAATGAATGTAATGCAAGAGAAAAGGCCAGTCAAAAGAACAAAGCCTTTGTTCAAGAAAAGCACAAACTGCCTGGTTGGGCAAAGAAAAATTTAATTCATCCTTTTGCCCATAGAAAGGGACCCAAACTAGTTTGGGTTCCTAAGACTAACCCATGATTTCTTTTTGCAGGACCAAGTGAAGGGAAGTAGCCAAATATGGTACATGGATAGTGGCTGCTCAAAACATATGACTGGTAACAAGAACCAGTTCCTTTCACTTGAGAACCTAAAAGGAGGTAATGTCTCCTTTGGAAATGGAAAGAAAGGTGAGATCATTGGTGTTGGAAAGGTAGGAAAGACAGACTCTCATTCCATTGAGAATGTCTATTTGATAGATGGCTTAAAATATAGCCTGATAAGTGTGTCACAACTGTGTGACAGAGGTAACCTTGTGGCTTTCACTTCCACAAAATGTTTTGTGATTAGCCTTACTACTGACAAGATTGTTTTGCAGGGAAGGAGAGTTAACAATATTTACATTGTAGATCTGTCAACTCTCTCTGAAAATGAACTAACTTGCTTGAGTGTGTTAATTAATGATCCCCTCCTTTGGCACAAAAGACTTGGCCATGCCAGTCTAAATCAATTGAACAAATTAGTCTCCAAGGACTTGGTGATAGGGTTACCTAATATCAAGTTCAAGGAAGACAAAGTTTGTGAGGCATGTGCAAGGGGGAAGCAGGTAAGGTCATCCTTCAAACCTAAGAAAATGGTAAGTACGTCCAAGACGTTGGAACTGGTTCATATGGATCTTTGTGGTCCAATGAGAACCATGAGCAGAGGTGGTAAAAGATATGTAATGGTGCTTGTTGATGATTATTCTAGATTTACCTGGGTATTGTTTCTAACTTCTAAAGATGAAGCATTTGAAATGTTCACTGCTTTTATTAGAAAAACCCAGAAACAATTAGGAAATCAACTTGCATCCATTAGGTCTGATCATGGAACTGAATTTGAAAATGCAAAGTTTGCTAAATTTTGTGATGAAAATGGAATAGATCATAATTTTTCTGCCCCTAGGACTCCTCAGCAAAATGGGGTAGTTGAAAGGAAGAACAGGACCCTTGAGGATATGGCAAGGACCATGCTACTTTCCAGTAAACTACCTCATAGCTTCTGGGCAGAGGCTATAAACACTGCTTGTTATATAATAAATAGATGCATGACTAGACCTCTTGTAGAGAAAACTCCCTATGAGTTACTTAAAGGGAGAAAACCAAACATATCCCATCTTAGGGCTTTTGGGTGTAAGTGCTATGTGCACAATAATGGCAAAGACTCCCTAGGTAAGTTTGATCCCAGAAGTGATGAGGGAGTATTCTTGGGATATTCTTCACATAGCAAAGCATATAAAGTGTTTAATAAAAGAACTCTATGTGTTGAAGAGAGTGTACATGTTGTGTTTGATGAATCTAACACTCTTTCTGAGAGACAGGAACATGAAGATGAAGCCATTGGACTGGTGAGACAATTGACTGAAGCCACAGCACAAGTCAAAGTGGCATCAAAGGAAGGAGTAGGTGATGGAACAGGTCCTCTCACCCAGGGCAACCTGACAGGGGGAACCAATCTGAAGGATCCTGTACCTGAACCTGTTCCTCTGCAGCATAACTATGAAGGAGAAACTAGCAGGAACCAGATGGTGGGGAAATCTTACAAGTACCTGAGTTCTCACCCCATTGAGAACATCATCAATGATCCAACATCTGGGGTCAAGACAAGATCACAACTGAAGAACCTGTGTGCATTTGATGCTTTTCTGTCCCTCATTGAACCTAAAAATGTGAGTGAAGCTCTACAAGATGCAGATTGGGTCAATGCTATGCAAGATGAGCTCAATCAGTTTGAAAGAAGCCAAGTCTGGCACTTAGTTCCAAAACCAAAAGACAGGTCAGTCATTGGGACAAAATGGGTCTTCAGGAACAAACTAGATGAAGATGGAACAGTTACAAGAAATAAGGCAAGGTTGGTGGTTCAAGGCTATAGTCAAGAGGAAGGCATTGATTATGATGAGACTTTTGCTCCAGTGGCTAGACTTGAAGCAATTAGACTCCTCATAGCCTTTGCAGCACATATGGAATTCACTCTTCATCAAATGGATGTCAAAAGTGCCTTCCTAAATGGCTATCTCAAAGAAGAAGTGTTTGTGAGACAACCTCCAGGATTCGAAAGTAAAGAATGTCCTGATCATGTATACAAGCTAGATAAAGCTCTCTATGGTCTCAAGCAGGCCCCAAGAGCTTGGTATGAAAGATTGTCAAAATTCCTTCTGGAGCATGGGTACAAAAGAGGTAAAATTGACAGCACTTTGTTCCTAAGGGAAAAAGGTAAAGATCTTCTTGTTGTACAAATATATGTTGATGATATAATATTTGGGGCCACTACAGATAGGTTGAGTAAGGACTTTGCAAAATTAATGGGAAGTGAGTTTGAAATGAGTATGATGGGCGAACTAAATTTCTTCCTAGGCTTGCAGATCAAACAAAGTCCAAATGGAACCATGATTCATCAGCAGAAGTATACAAAAGAACTAATCAAGAAGTTTAAAATGGAAGACTCTAAAGAAATAGATACACCTATTGCAACTGCCACTAAATTAGATATTGATGAACCTGGTTCATCAGTTGATCAAAAGTTGTATAGGGGTATGATTGGTTCACTCTTGTATCTTACTGCCAGCAGACCTGACATTGTTTTCAGTGTAGGACTTTGTGCTCGTTTTCAAGCTAATCCTAAAGAGTCTCACTTGACTGCTGTCAAGAGGATATTGAGATATCTGAAGGGGACTACTGAATTGTGCCTATGGTACCCTAAAGGTAGTAATTTCGATCTAGTAGGTTATGCTGATGCTGACTATGCAGGTTTCCTAGTGGATAGAAAAAGCACCTCAGGTATGGCTCACTTTCTTGGTTCATGTCTTATATCATGGGCTACCAAGAAACAAAATTCAGTAGCCCTATCTACTGCTGAAGCTGAGTATGTGGCTGCAGCTTCTTGTTGTGCTCAACTACTGTGGATCAAACAACAATTAGTAGACTTTGGTATAGAAGTGGGATGCATACCAATATTCTGTGATAACACTAGTGCTATAAGTATGACAAAGAACCCTGTTCATCATAAAAGGACCAAGCACATAGATGTTAGACACCACTTCTTGAGAGATAATTATGAGAAAGGATTAATCTCAATAGAATTCTGTGCTACTGATAAACAAATAGCTGACATCTTCACCAAAGCACTGAATAGGGAAAACTTTGAAAGGAACAGGTTGGAATTAGGGATGATTAAGATCACCTAAAAGGAACCAGTTCAGAATGCAATGAAAAAAAAAAAAAAAAAAATGAAAAAAAAACATTTTTGGTTAGAAGTTCTGATTTTATGTAAATATCTAGACTAATTCTTACTCAGTCTCATACTCTAATCAGTATACTCCTGTGACGTGTGTTTATATTAATTCATTGATCTCTTACAAAGTTTTTTTTCTATTCTGATATATGAGGCATAATCAAGAGGAGTTCTACTTGAAGAACCTGGTTCATCAGTATATGCTCATGAGAAAAGGTCAGGTATGTTTCTATACTTTGCACAATTAGAAAAATAAATATTCCAATTATGAGCAGAAGTCCTATCCTAACCAAACTCCTAAAAATCTAACCGTTGTGCATTGAACCAGTTTCATTCTCTTCGAATTCTAAATAAAACGGGATTATCTCCTTAAAACTAGCGTCGATCAATTACCTCTTAAAGACCGGAGTCCTAATGAGATTAGACCCCTGATTGACCACTGCAAAAGACTGCCATTACTGCACCTAATCATACTCTACTTTAAATACACTCCACATATTCCTACTACACTCCATAACCATCATTAAGTGTTAAACCCCTGATCATCCTCCATCTCTCCAAAATTCTTCAAAATTCCCAAAAATCCTCCAGAAATTCTCCGCCATGACTAACTCTCAAGAAAATCCTTTAACTCCCCCACCAGTATCTCCTAATACATCTTCATCTGTACCTCCTAGCGACAACCCTAAACCAAGATTCCGCAGGCAGAAAATGTTGGCTAGAAAGACTGTTGCTACTGGTGTTTTGAGAACAGCTCTCAACGAAAAATTGAAAGCGAGTCAAAGAGGGGGAAGCTCTGAAAAAGAATCATCTGACTCAAGTTCTGAGTCTGAAGCTTTTGTCTCTGCAAGCGATGGAGAAGAACGTGGGTCTTCTGAATCAGACAAAAATCAAGAAACTCCTAAAGAGGTAAATACATGCTATGTTTTTTCTGATGTAGTGGAGAAAGTAGATGATAGGTTTGTGTTAGTGGGATCTGTGAGAGATGTAAGTGAGGGAGAATCGAAGAGGAAGGGAAAGAAAAAGAAAGGTGAAATTCTTGCAATTTGTGGAGGAGTTGAGGAGAGTGGCAACAAGCCAGGGGGAAGTGAATCTGGAGAAGCTGCTGAAGGTCTTGTGAACCTGAGTGAACAACAAGATGGACCTAGTTCATCTGTGGAAGAAACCTTGGCTGACATTCTGAAGAAAGTTGGAGAAAGCTATGATCCCAAGAAGCGCAAAGCTTCTTCTCAAAAGGCTCCAACTGCCTCTAAGCCAACAAAGAAGAGCAAGGTGTCATCTCCTAAGTCTACTGTCCCTTCAGCACCAAAGGTGAAAGCTACCAGAAGCAGGGTAAGGCAAAGCGAGGCTGAGTTGCAGAAAGCCTTAGAGGCAAGCAAGAAAAAGAACAAAGAAAAGGGAAAAGCTAAAGTTCTGGAAAGTTCTGTGGCTGCAGAAGAAGAGGAGGAAGAGATGGAACTGGTCCATCAGGAGAGAGGTACAACTGAGGAGGTTCCCACTCCTAAACCTAAGAAATCCAAGACTTCTACCAAGAAGTCTTCAGAATCTATCTCTGCTGAACCCTCCCTGGCAAAAAGAACCAGGTCTGCAGTTAAAGGAAAACAAGTGAAAGTTCCTGAAGAAGAAGAAGCTTGGAGTGGAGAAGAAGAAGAAGAAGAGGAATCTGAGAAAGAGCAGGACAGGTTTATCCTTTTTGGAAAAAGAAAAATATTGAAAGGAAGAATTCTGAAAGACCTGGAGGAGCCAGGCATGAAAAGATTGGTTGATGCACTGGAAGCACAGGGTTGGAAGGACATGGTTCTTCAACTGGATGGCAGGCTTGCAAGAAAAGAACTGATAGAGTTTATGGCGAATGCCACAGTGGTGAATGGGGTTGTTACAAGCCTGGTGAGAGGAGTAGAGGTGCAGTTTGATGCACCTAAGTTGGGAAGAATTCTAGACATACCCTGTGAGGGATATGATGATTATACTAGGCAAAGGTGGCCTTGTCTAGATTCTCTCCCTTCTGCTCTCCAAATCACCCGGAATTTCTGTGATACCAAGTCTGCTGAAGAAGTGCCTGAGGCTAGGTTTGTGCAAAAGAGTGAGATGAAGCCTGAGCACAAGGTGCTATTTGAATTTGTGAACAAGTGTCTGCTGCCCAGACAGGAGAGAAGGCACACTGCAAATTATATGGACCTGGTCCTTCTGGAGTGTCTTGTGACAGGAAAGCAGATTAACTGGCCTAGTTTCATTGTCAAGCTGCTGGATAGAGTGATAAATGGCTCCAAGGCCCATGCCACTCCTTATGGGTTTATACTGACAACTGTCTTGGCCAAGTTAGATGTGCCATTGAAGAAGTGGGAGATGGCCTCCAGCAAAGAGCACTTTGGGATCAAAACTCTGCAGGCTTGTGATTATCTGCTAAGTGTAACCCCAGTTGAACCTGGTTCATCCGTGAAGACTCCTGTGAACAGCAAAGTTAGGGCATTGGTTCTAGAATGTGGAACAAAAGATGCAGAAATTGCTAGGCTCCAGGCTCGCATTGCTGAACTGGAAAGTGAAAGAAATGGCCTCAAAGATGAGCTAGCAAAGGAAAAAGAAAAGAGTGAAGGGATGCTCCAAACAATGCTTAATCTTCTTCAATCCCAACCCTCTAGTTCCTCCAAGCCCTAGAACCAGTTTAGAAACTCCTTCAGTGACCCAGATTCGGGACTTTTCTATGTTTTTTTGCTCATGGTTGGATGTTTGTTTTTCGTTTTGTGGTTTGTTTTGTAGAAACATCTCCTAATCAATGACAATGTGCTTTGTTTTCTCTTGTTCTATGAAACTTCTGATCTTAATAGTTAAATTTCTGTGAAGCTGATTATTGATTAACTAAATCATGTTTTCACTTGCAGTTGCCCCAGTGGCCATGAGTAATAATTAACATCTGGGATTCTAATAAAATGCAACTTTTCGATGATGCCAAAAGGGGGAAGAGATATTGTGCTTTACTTTGTATTCTGAAAAATGTGATGTTTATAACCTGATTAAACCTGGTCCTTAATGATAAGTTAAATTAAAGTGTGAAAATTAAGCTGAGTTCCACAGGGTCTCTGATCAATAAAAGCACAGAGTTTGTCATCATCAAAAAGGGGGAATTTGTTGGCCCAAGTTCAGATGAAGTTTTGAAGATTGACAAAATGAACTCAGTCATGAACCAGGTCCATCATGTGAGACACAGTGTTGATATGCTTACACATGTGACATACGCGTGAAGAAGATAAGTCTCAAGGATCAGCAACAATATCTTCTGAATTGATCGAAAAGATTGCATATAGGATAAGGAGTTGAAGTCTCCTTATGAAAAGAGAATTATATCCGGATCAAGAATATGGATTAGGAGTTAGAGTTGTTCTTGGACTCGAATTGTCAAAGGATCCACAATTCGAGTTCTTATCAAACTCTGATTACTAACTCTATAAATATAACGATTGTTCTCTTTTACAGGTGGTTGCACATAAGCAGAAGTTGAGCATATTTGAGAGCAAAAAGATCAAGTCTGATTTGCAAGCAACATATGCGAGATACAAGTGTGCACGTCTGAAGCTACATGAACTAAGATAGAAGAACCAGTTTCATCATTGTGTTTATTCTAAGTTTAGTTCAATTGTAGTAGGTTTTTATATTGTACCTTTCAGCTTTATCTAGAAGCAATTGTAATAGGTATAGTGAGTATTCAAGTTAGAGTTAACTTGAAAGTGTCGCAACAGTTGAGGTTGTGTGCTACACTGGTATTAGAGTTAATCCTTAGGTTTACAAAGAGTTTTGTAAATGCAGTTTTTGGCTCAGTGATTTTAGTGGAGTTTGGGAAAATCCTACTGAGTAGTAGGTCGTGGTTTTTTCACCTTTTGAGCCAGGTGTTTTCCACGTAAAAATCTCTGTGCACTTTACTTTCAGTATTTATTATTCCGCAAACTGTTGTAGTTAGAACACTTAGAAGAATCAGGTTCTTCTAACGCGAAAATTAGGTACCACACAAATCACCCCCCGCCCCCTCTTGTGTGGTATTAACGTTTATAACATCAAATGGGATTATCTTGTAGCATTTACTGATTTTCACCTATTTAATTCTTAGGCTCTGTTGTTGTTAGAAGTGTCCGTTAGATTTAAGACCTATCAATATGTCCTTAAGTTCAGATTACTTGAATGTTTTGTTAATCAAAAGTTGCTAGGGTTAGGATTGAGCCTGTGTTTGAAAGCTGCAGCCATTGAATTTTGTTTCTCCTGTTGGTTTGGTCTTATTTGAGAGTGGTTAAAATGAAAGAAGTGTTCTGACTTGATGTGATTAGTTATGGTTTGGAATGAGACCTTGAATAAGATCTGAATTTTATAGTCTATTCTATTTGAGTAATGGTTAGATGTTTGTGTTTATCCAACAGGCTTCGAAAGTTGCCCCTCAAGAGTTAAGGGTTTGAATATGAGAGATTTTGAATTTTTATGCATCTTGTGTTTCCATTAGATTAAGCTATTCCTACTTATGTTGATGATCGCCATATGAATGGATCCTGTGAAGTTTTGTATCAAGACCCTGGGTTTTGGATTTGGTTCTCCTCAAGGATTCGATCCCTGGGCACAATAATTTGGTACCCGTTGTTGCCCTTCCTTACGTTGGGATTGGGCTCAATTTAGGCCCAAAGCTTTGAAAGTAATTTGAAAATAAGAAAAGGGAGTGGGTTGCACGACATGCGTTTAGTTTACTGCAAATTGGTGCCTTCACGTCAATGGCCATGGCTGGCCCTATTTCTAGCTGGGTCATTTGGTAAATCGGGCCTCGCTTTTATGCCCATTATTCGAACAGCCAAACCCTTTATTAGTGGAGGTGGGCCATTTTAAGTAGCGAAAATAGTTTATGGCTCTCGTGTTAATTTCATAACCTAGATATTAAAAATGATTAATATTCGTAGAAAAGACTTTAGGGCCGTTTAAAACACCATTGTGATTGTGTATACGTTCGCGTAACATAATTACGATTTTAAAAACAAAACCAAAGTATGCGTTCGCGCAACTTTGGCCAAAATTTCTTAATAGTAATAAAGCGTTATTAATTGTGGACACGTTCGCGTGACACGATTTAGACGCACCAAATAAATGGGTATACGTACGCGTAACCCGTTTCAAGATAATTTTTGATTAAAATAGGTAAACGCACATAGGTTCTAAAACCAGTAATTAAATAATTTATAAGCCAAGTATGATCAAAGCGACCGTGCTAGAACCACGGAACTCGGGAGTGCCTAACACCTTCTCCCGGGTTAACAGAATTCCTTACCCGGATTTCTGTGTTCGCAGACTGTAAAACAGAGTCAATCTTTTCCTCGATTCGGGATTTGAAACCGGTGACTTGGGACACCATTAATTATCCCAAGTGGCGACTCTAAATTTTTAATAAATAATCCCGTTTGGATTGCCACTTAGATTGGAAAAAACTCCCTTATACCCTTTCGGGTGTAGGAAAAAGGAGGAGTGACAGGCACCACCCTCGGATAATGATTTTAGCAAGGAAAGAAACTTCGTCGTCGAATAGCCTAGGCTCGATCAATAGGATTTACTGTAAGGGTCAAACGGTCAAATGAATCGTGCCCACATAGACCGCCCGAGCCGTGACACAAAGCTTGTACACATGTCTAACCTTGTTCATTACGCATAAAAATGAAAGGAAGTTCTACCTTGCGGATAAATATTCTGCCCCTTTTTTTATAAATTTTTTCTTTCTTACATTTGGTCCCCTAAAAGTATCGAGCCCAAGGGTCACCTCACTCGGGGAATGTCATCCAAGGAAGATTCGGACGGCCCGGGATAGCGAAGCCCGGGGACACAAAGCCTATTAGGCAGTTCCCGAACATTAAAAGCTATGGCCATCTCCATTCGGTAACGATTGTCTCGGGTATGCCCGGATGACTCGGGGTAACAAGCCTACCAAACTAAAAGGCTATGGACGTCCTAGAACGGCTCGGAGACTTCCGTGATCCGTAACCAAAACATAAGGCCTTTAAGTTTTTTAAACCAGGTCAAAAGGCTACCCTCAAAAATTATAACCCAAAATATTCTAAGTACTTTGGGGATAGCTTCTGGTCGTACGGAGCCCCCCCTCCCCCCCCCCTCCACGATTTTTAAGGGAAATACTATCGATTACTAGGCCTAATCAAACCTTCAAACAGGACCTAGTTGTTACGTCCTAAGGAATTCGATAACTTTGCAATTGTAAAAGGAAAAAAGCTTGGAATTTGTTAAAGGGAAAAATCCTTGTATATATATGTATCAAAAGATTTTAGAAGGGCCAAACGGCCTCGAGAAATTTTTACAAAGGCCAAGAGGCCTCGACAAAAAAAAACAAAAAATTAGAAAAGCAAAAACATCTGCGAGGCATCTAGGTAGCCTGGTCCTCAACGGAGCCCGCCTCATTACCGAGACCATTTGGGTCTTCTCTGCCCCCGGATCAACCAAACCCCTCCGAGTCTTCTTTTTCTTCATCCTTGGGGTAGGCCAACTTCTTGGCCACAACCTCTAGCCCCTTAGCATTTGCGATCTCGACTGACAAATCGTAACCCCGAGCATGAACCTCCTCGAGGGCCTCCCTTCGAGACTACCACTTCTCATACTCAACAATGTTTTTCAAGCGGTCCTGGGCCACCTTGGCATCTGCTCTATACTGATCCAATATCTCGTCGGCATCGGTCTTGGTTATTTTAGCCACAATCTTGGCCGCTTTAAGCTCCTTTGCGAGGGTCTCCCAATCGGCAACAACCGAGCCCAGTTGAGATTGGAGTTTCTCGGCTTTTCGGTACTGTGCCTCAGTCTTCTCCCTCATCATTCGAAGTTGAGCCTCTGCCGAGGCCAATTGCCCCCGGGCAATTTCCTTTTTTGAGGCCAAGTGGTCCATTTTCCTTTCAACTCCTCAGCCTCGACCTTGATAACGTCCATCTCGGTCCGAAGCTGGTTGATCCGATCGATCTTCTAATGGACCTGCGGGTTCTGACTGTTAGTCACCGAGTCTAGCTCATCATCACTAACCTCAAAGACTTTTACCTGTTCAACTAGGTCGGCATGTTCTTTTTGAGTCGCATCTAACTCGGCCCGGAGATGCTTAGCCTCTTCCTCGCATTGCTCATTGAGAAGTTTGTACATGTCTCTCTTCTAAGTAAGCTCTTTGGCTTCGGTCTCGATGAGGCTCAGCTCTTCTCGGTATCGGAGGAAGGTCTCATGGTGAAACACTGAGGCCTGCGAATATAAAGAGAAATATTCAGATCACTAAGCTACCAAAGCCGGAAAATGAAAAGGTTTCATAATACCTTACCCGATTCAGCGCATGTTGTGCTTCGTTGAAAGGCATGGGAATCCACCTCGTTCATCTTTGCCTGGTCTTCTTCAGTCAGCAGGCACCAGAGGTAACTAGCTACCCCAACGGGTGCGGAAAGGACCCGGGCGTCCTTCGAAACGAAGATAATGATCGACAGCTTCCGACCGGGATAAACACTCGGGGCAGGGAACCGGTGGACCAGTCTCGGGCTCGAACTAGACCCACCTCCTCCCGAGGGTGGACTTTTCCTTAGTACTTCTAGGTCACCCAATCCGATGACATCCTCCGTGGCGATGGAGTCCATGCCATCGAAAAAGCTTTGGAGGGGATCGTCTCACTCCATGGACCCCTCATTCAATCGCTCCTTCGTCGTTTGAGCTTCAACGAACATCGAGTTCGTGAACGAAGGTGATCCCGCTATGTCAATACCGGGTGGGGTAGAGCCGGCATCTTGAGGGTTCTCAACCCCCACTGTTGCATCAGCCTCTTATATTTGTGAGAGGTTGGCCTCTGTTGTTCCCTCCTCGGCTGGAACCCGTTCCTTGGGGGCCGATGGCTCTCAGACCACTAAATTTTAACCTCCTCGGACTCGTCCCTGAGCCGGTGGAGTAAGTTCGAGTCAAGCAATCGGGAGCTAAAAGTTTCCTTTGGCTTGCGAACTTGCCTCCTCCTCGGTTTCTTTTTCTCCGAGTTTGGAGAGCTCGGAGCTCTCCTCCTTTTCTTTTCTCTAGCCTGCCCAGAGCAGGAGATTCAACGGGCAAGTCCTTGTCGCCAACCGGAGGCCTAAACTCGACATCCTTAGGCAAACCCTTGAAACAAAGTAAAGGGAATAAGAGCTTGATAGTAAAAGGAGAGACCTAACATGACCTGATAGGAAAAATGATCTTACCATGGGAACGGGCCTCCCAACGGCCCTTCGAGCGTTCGTGCCACAAATGCTCGGAGTAGGGCATTTAAGAAACGATACCCTCGACCCACTCCTTGAGTCGAGGAACGGCATTTGGAACCGGAGCAACGGTTGCACCACCACAAACGCCAATAAAAAGAAGAGAAGTAAACGTAAAATCAACATTCAAACGAATGTTCCACTTATGTCTTGTATTCCACTTCTTGGGGAATGGCATGCATTGCGGGGATCAGATCCGAAGTCCTCACTCGGACAAGACGGTCTTGCCAACCTCGATCCCGGTCCTCATCCATACTAGAGAACGCGGCCTTGCTGGCCCAATGCACAGGCTTTATCAGTCCCTCTTGGAATAATCGGGGACTGCACAGATGAAGTAGGTGATCTACGCTAAACCGGCAGCCATTGATTTTGCTTACGAAGAACTGGAGGAGGATCACGATCCTCCACATTGAAGGATATATCTGACTGAGGCAAACTTCATACCTCTTGCAGAAATCTATGATGATCGGGTCCATCGGTCCCATTGTGAAGGGATAAGTGTAAAAATTCAGGTATCCCTCGACATGGGTGGTAATGGCCTTCTCGGGGTCGGGGACCACTATAGCATTATTGGCCCAGTTGCAATCTATCCGGACCGTTGGGAGGATCTCTTCGGTAATCGAACAGATGTATCTCGAGAAGTCTTCACATCGACCCGGTACGGAAGAAGTTTTTTCAACCTTAAAATTGTTATTTACCAGCACTCACCGGGAACGAATATTTTCAAAGGAGGTTCGGCCACCGGTTCATCAACTGTCACGTTCGGGGTGGTCGCCTCGGCCCCACTGGCTGGCCGCGAAGTTGAGTGATTTTCTTTCTGAGGAACGATTTTGGAAGTCTTTGCCATTTCCTTGGAAAGTAAAAGTGGAGGAAAAACTGGGAAAGATGAAGAAAGAAAGAAAGTTGAAGAATGACTTGTTCGCTTGGGAAGAAGATGGGTGAAATTTTTTGCAAAAGACCCTGAGTAACGGAGGTAAAAACACTAGAGGAGTGAAGAAATCTTGAAAACTCGAAGGTAGAATGCTTGATGTAAAGTGAAAATGAACAAAGGAGGCGGTATTTTTAGGAACTCGGTGACGTTGCGCATTCAGGGGTAGCCGACCGGCGACTGACAGGCATTTAATGCCATTATGACGTAACTGACGAGATGTTTTGCAGTTTTTGTCGTTTCTGATACGACGTCCCAAAGAAGGAACCGGGAATTTCATATCGTTTCTCATCAACTCATTTTTCGAGAAACAAGGGGACTACCTGTATACGGGTACAACCGGTCTCGTAGTATATCCCAGTCTCCAACATGATGATCCAGGATCGAGATATGGTAACAAGGGGGCCTAGACCGAGGTAGAGATCTCATCAATTTGAAGTCCGGACCATAGCGTCTGCCCTCGTGGATATCGGGGTCGTGATTCGGGATTGGTCCTAGCCTTGATTAACTTCGAAGAACGTTGTCAGGTGGTCGAGCACGGCCAACAAAAGACCGTGATATCCGTGACCGGCCGAATATCACGGCGGGGATCTCGGCACGTACCGAGAAGAAATCGGCAATCAGTTAATTTGGAGATTTTTTTACCTTTTATAGAGTTGTACCTAATGTATGATTCCCCTACTATATAAAGGGGGTCTGGTTGTTTGTAAAAACACATTGTAACTCGTACTTCAAGGTAATATATTATTATATTCTCTGCTATTAGCTATCTTTCCGGTTCACTATCGTTGATCGTAGTGGGCTCGGATCGAGGTCGATTATTTCAGTGAGACTGGAACTACCTCACTCGTGTGATTTGAATTATTTCTGTCTTTCTTTATTCGTTTTTTACTTCATCAATTGCTTGGTGTCGAATTAAACCACGTATCCTTAAAACCACTTACAAATTTAATTGTTATCCGATTTCGAGGGTAAACATGCTTATTCAACAAAAACAATCAATTTAAGTGCAAAAGGATCATATTTACATGTGCACTTCAAACATATCCCTTAATAATTTCTCAGCATCTTCACGAGCAAACATGCAAGTACAATGAGGTTTTATATTTGTTATAAGTTAAAATTAACTTGGCATGCACCAAAAGTGCGTTGGGCACAAATTTTACAAACCCCATTATTCTGTACCAGGTTATGACGTTATAACCTGAAGTTGAAGTTCATCCAGAAACAGCTATTAAAGACTTTCTTTTTTGTCGTTTTTAGCCGATTGGTTAGTTTCATATGATGATGCATGCCTACCTGTTGGCTGCTGCGTGTGAATTGCAAAGATGCCTAAATAAATTTTATTACTAGTATAAATTGGGACTTAACTGAAAAGGTAGCTAGGGGAGAGAACACTAAAATTTTAATTGGAACAAAGGGACATGACGTTTTGTTATCTAATAATCAAAAAGGATAAGGTGCTAAAAGTAAGTAGCATCAACTTAAGGATATTGTAGATTGTGAGTTTGTGACACAGGGTGCATCACACCTTTGTGATTGATGATTGGTCTTTGAAGGACCATCCCATGCCTTATGCGAAGATTATTCAGCCAATTTAATGAATAATTTAACAGAATCAAGAACCGGAGATTATAATTAAACTAGTTCATATCATATTGAATTTAATATCTATAAACTGACAGTATAAAATTATTATATTATCAGATTATCTACAAGATACTCCACTATTAGTTACTATAGTGGGAAAATGTGAGTTTAATAATTTGAAAAATAAGACTAAAGTACACTGATATTATGAACAATGTATATAGTCATTTATATTTACTGGATGACCTAATTTTAAGCAACAGCCGACAATGCAATATTGGATGTACAGCACATTAGTAGAGGGGTCCCTTTACGCACAGAAGATTGATAAAAAAAAAAAAAAAAAGAAACATAATTCATCAACTTTTTTAGCTAAGCAAAGATCTGGATACTTGTAGATAAATCATACTCTGGGAAACACTCCTTTCGAAATATATTTTCTTATTTTTTCTTGTTGGAAATCAGATTAGATTAAAATGAGCTTCAGTATAAGTACACTAGAGACAACAAACTGCACGCCTACTGTTATGACATGTACAAGTTGAAATCTTTCAAAAGAAATGTATGTACAAATAGGTCCAGAAATGTATACTTAGCACGTTTAAAGGGCTAATGCCGCTTTATCGTCTCACAAGTTGGTTAATGCAATGGTTGATGCACATAGTTATAAACTCTGTTTGCTTAAAAGTTATCACATACCTTATGAGTATAAAACAACATAATTAAATTACGAAAAAATCATAGCAAAATGTAATAATTCATTGGACCAAATGAAGGAAACGAAAATAAGTACTCAGAGTTAGGAGGAGAAACATTAAAATCCTTTATTGATAATGTGGATTTGGCCTGCCTCTCCATGGAGAGGTTCAGAGCCTTACAGTGGTGTTCTACTCTCTCATAATATGGGTGTCATTGTGTTTTTTCTCTTCTTTCTGGATAGTGACCAAGAAGGAGCCCCCTTAATATGGTTCCCTCTCTTGGTATTTATAGCTGTGAGCTTCGTGAGCTGGCAATAAGTGGCCGTGACCACGTTGGGGTTTTGCCTTCATGATGACGGATGGGCCGTGGCCTTGTTGATCGAATCAGATGAGGGTTGAATATCGTTAATTCTGAGTGGTCGTACCACTAATTAATCATGAATTAGCTTAAGACGGGATTAGCTTCGTTAATTATCGTGGGGTCGGATTCTGACCCATACAGTTAGTCCCTCCGCTTATTGAGGTCGTGCCTTGGCCGAGCTCGATGAGCGGATTTCATCGACTGCAGTTTGAGAAACTCGGATAGGGAGGTCGGCTGTCGTTTCGGTCGAGGCCGAATTCTCTTTGGCGATGGCCCTTAGCCTTGTAGAGTGTGAGTGTTTTGTTATTATGTTGTCAAGTCGTCGTTCGGTCAAGGTCGAACTTTTTCCCCTTGGCGAAGGCACCTGACCCTTTAACTTAATTCGAGTGAGGTCGAGCTTTGTTGTGCTCTGATCCTTACGTTTGTTTGGGAGCATAACCGTCGACCATGGTGGACGGGTCATATGTTGTGCAGCCGAAGGGAGTAGGGGTACGCTGGATACGTGTTTGGCGACGTCCATCATTCTGAAGGCGCACGGAACATCCTCTCGGCGTTCATGAGTCATTGCAACCGTTTCGCAGGTGAGACGCCGGTTAGTGACTGAAAAGCCGCTTCATGGAGCCTGTCATAATGACGCACGTTTCTGCAGAACCGAATCGGTTTGCGGTTGGTCATGTAGTTAATGAAGGCTATTGGGGCTTGTGAAAGCCGCTTGTGTTGCTTATAATAAGGGCTGACCCATTTCATTTTTTATATTCTCATTGTTTGTCTGAGAGATTCTGAAGAAGCTTTTCTTCCTGCTAATTCACCTTCATCTTTGTTCTTCGATTGATATAACTTCCGTCTTTGTCCCTCAAACTTTGTTTCTTTCTCGTTATTGAATCAACAATGGCAGGCAGTTCTCCCCAAAACGTTCTTCCGACGGATCTTCCGGTTAACTCTCCGGTGACTGAAGGGTTATCTCCGGCAATGGGTGGTGCAGAACTGGTGGAGACCGATGAAGCTCCATCGGTTGACGAGATAGTATCTCTGCCCGGAGGTCTGATGACTGATTTCACTGCCGATGGTGGGGAGGATCAGGTAGATGAAGCCCTATTAATGGGGGAGATTGGGATGTCCAACTACGGGGACAGGGGGTCATCCCCAGCTATGCTGACGTCGTTCTCGCTAGAAGCGAGGAGAGGGTCCACACCGACCGTAGGGGATACTGCGTCTTTTACGCCTATCCCTTCAAGTTGGGGTTTAAGCTCCCGCTCCCAATGCTAGTGGTTAATTTCTGTCGTTATTACGGGGTATGCCCGGGTCAGCTTGCTCCTTCTCTTTACAAATTATTAGCAATGCTTATCAAATATGCAGAACTGGCCGGTAGGGAGGTCACGCTGCAGCATGTGCTTAGCCTCTACGCTCCCTAGAGAGTTCGTGGTACCATGATTCGAGCGTGCCCTCGCGGGACGAGGGGCCTGACTGTGAAACTGGATGATAAGGTCGACCCTCGCCCTTTCGAGCACTTCTTCTACATCAGGACTGAACATTTAGTGGCGTGCTCTACTGGGTTCCCAGAGGCTTGGAATCATGCACGTAAGTTCCTTAATCGTCGAATTCCCTTTTTTGCCCCTCCTTACGTCTTGTGCTCATAAACGTTAACTCGTATCAATTTTGTAGCCGAAAAGTTGCCGCCGGCTCCGTTGGCTGGGATTCGTGAGTGGGTTGAGGCCGTGCTCCCCCATACGGTGGGGATACGCACATGGGCGTCTTTCTGGGAGAGGCATGGCCGTAGGCCTGTGGCAGGTAAAAAATTGATTTCTTCTTCTTTTCCGCTTTGTTTCAACTCTATTCATCAACTTTGTTTTTCTGTGATCAGGGAGGGCACGCCGCGTCAGGGCCCCTCAGTTGGCCTTCCGTCGGCCGGGTGCAATTGCTCGACTTAGTGCGGCGCCGGTGTCGCGCCCAATACCGAGGGCGGCATCAGTTGAATCTTCAGCGGTTCCTTCTCCAACACGGGCCGCACTTCGGGACGAGGGGCCATCGGGGGTTGTGCGCCCTAGAGCGGAATCGCCATCAGATGGGGATGAGGAGAGGCCATTGATAAGGCGTAGGGTCGTGTTCACGCCGGCTCCTCCTGTGGTAATTAATTTGGACTCTCCTCCGACGGACGCGGAGAGGAGTGCGGTCGCGGCGCCTGCCCTTGAGGGCGGACAGACAATGGGGGTCGCCCCGGCTGGCTTAGGCCATGATGATACCGTCGCTTCGGCGACTCAGTTGGTGGCTCCAGTCGCTGAGACGGGAGGTAGTTCCTCAGCGGCTGCTAAAGTTGGTGAGTTAAGCACTCCTTTGGTGCCTACGGTGGGTGGTTCCACCTTGCTGGTGGCGGAAGGACGAAGGGATGCTGTAGAAGATGAGTACGAGTTCGAATCCGACTTGGACCCCCACGACGTCCGTATGTTCCGGGAAGGCTTCACCAATTCAGTGGTGCGCGCAGAGGGGCGATCTCGCTTCATCGGGGTTCCCACGGAGTTGAACTTATTGCTCCAAGGGGAAAGCTTGGTGCCGCAGTTCGAGCTGCTATGCTCGGAGGCCGAGAATGCGTCGTTGAGGGGCGTTACGGATGTCGGACTGATGAATGAAGTGGCTGTGATGGGCTTGAGGGTATGTAATATAACGTCGGTTCGCTTCTTCTTCGTCTTAGTTTGTTCTTTATCTTAATCGTTGTCTTTGCTTTGCAGTCTTATTTGTTGGAGGTGGAGAGCATCCGTCGAGCCAACGTCCACTCGGGGATATTTTTGCAGGCGCTGGAGAAGTACCGCCGCTACCGAGATCGATGCCGAGAGATGCGCGTGCGCTTGAGGAATGATCCCCGTAGTCGGACCTTGGTCGAGGAACTGGCGAGGCGGGAGCTTCAGATGCAGCAAGCACTTGGCAGAGCGAGTGCTCTCGAGGAGCAGCTCCGGCGGAAGGATGAGGAGCTCGAGGCGGGGAGGAGGGCTGCAGCTGAGTGTGAGCGCCAGGGCCAGGCTAAGGCGGCGGAGGCCGCTGCGGCATGGAGCGGGAAAGTGACTGCGTTGGAGGGTGAAGTCGCGGTATTGAAGCTTCAGGTGAGGGATGCCTCGTCGAGGGCTGGGGTGTTAAAGGAAGCTATCCGCGTGCACGAGTCCCAACGGGCGTTGGAGAGGGCTGCTGCAGCCTTTAGAGAAGCGAGTGTCGAGGAGTGGATCGGTGTCTTTGAGCAGGACGCCCAAGTCATGGCGGACCGGATCACAGCTTTAGAAGAAGAGAATCAGCGCCTACGGGATCAAGCCGCTTCTTCCAGCCAGGCTCGCGAACTTTGGGTCTTTGCCGAGGCCCAACGTGATGTATATAAGAATTTGTGGGAGGCCGGCATCGTGACCGAAGCTGCTTTCGAGGGAGCGCGTCAAAAGGCTCGTGAGGCCCGTACCGACTGTGGTTTTGACGCGGCGACGCCAGAGGCTGACGCTGGTGCAGATGGTGGCGCGGATGGCGCCGAGTAAAAAGATATGCATTTTTTCTTGTTTTTCTTTCTCTTTCCTTGTATTGATCGGCCTTGGCCGGGTGTAAGCGGGGAAGACCCGCAATTAACTTTGTAGATAAATGAGATCTCCTTTCCGTTATTTGCCTTGTGTTTATTTTGTATCTCCTCTTTTTCCCCCTTAGTTTTTTCTTTGCATGCGCTCGAAGGGTGATTTGCCTTCGAGTTCGACTCTGGTAGGCATGTTAGTTTTTAATTGTTGACGTACTCTTCTTCTTCGACTCGGGGTGAGCGANTCTCCTTTCTGTTATTTGCCTTGTATCTGTTTTGTACCTCCCCTTTTTCCCCTTTAGATTTTTCTTTGCATGCGATCGAAGGGGTGATTTACCTTTGAGTTTGACTTTGGTAGGCAGGTTAGTTTTTGATTGTTGACGACTTTTCTTCTTCGACTCGGGGTGAGCGAGTCGGAGCCGTTGCTTGGCGATAGCGGCACTTAGCCTTTAGACTTAGTCCCAGTTTGGGCGCGGTCGAACTACCGACCGTGATGATAAAAAATGCGGCCTTGTAGTTTGACCGGGGCCGGACTTTACGTGTTCCTAATTTTAGTTCGAGCTGGGAATACTTACTTGAATGGCGAGGGTGCCTAACCTGTGCCTCGATTCGTTGGAGGTTGGGTTTTGCTGAGTTCAATGATGGAGGCGCTTGGTCCGAGTCCTGGTTCAACTGTGGTTGAACTTGTTAGATTTGAGGACGAAGGCGTCTAGCCTTATGGTTCAAGCGAGGTCGAACTCGTTGGATTTGATGGCGAAGGCGCGTAGCCTGAGTCTTGGTTCGACCGTAGCTAAACTTACTGGCGAAGGCGCATGGGCTTGATTTAACGGCGAAGGCGCATAGCCTGAGTCTTGGTTTAACCGTAGTTGAACTTCTTGGCGAAGGCACATAGCCTTGATTTACTGGCGGAGGCGCATAGCTTGAGTCTTGGTTCAAGCGTAGTTGAACTTTATTGGCGAAGGCGCATAGCCTTGATTTAATGGCGAAGGCGCATAGCCTGAGTCCCAGTTCAACTATTGTTGAACTTTGTCAATTTTGATGGCGAAGGCGCGTAGCCTGAGTCCCAGTTCAACTGTTGTTGAACTTAGTCCATTTTGATGGCGAAGGCTCATGGCCTGAGTCCAATATTGTGGGTATTGAGTGCTGAAGCTCGGTTTTGATTCGAGACCATGAGCGGCTTACCCGTTGTCTTCCCAACCAGGGTATATAGGCTGTCTTGAGGCGACTCTCGGCTCGAGATATCTCCATGCCGGTTTATGGCCGGAGCTCGTATCAGGGATGCGGAAGATGCCTTACAGAGATCTTCCCTTAGGAGGGGCTTCTTCTTCTTCTTTGCACTATCTGAGATCAGAGAGAGAGAGGACTTGGATCTTGATTTGAGATCTTCGAGTTCCCCTTGTCCGACATGCTGCTTTGGTTTATTTGAGCTTGGTTGCTTTTGTTTTTTCTTTTCTGGCGTTTCTTCCTTTTTGGTCCAGGGAAGAACTACACGATTTTGCTAGGAAATCCCCACAGACGGTGCCAAATTATTTGCTCAAAAGTTATCACATACCTTATGAGTATAAAACAACATAATTAAATCACGGGAAAATCATAGCAAAACGTAATAATCCATTGGACCAAATGAAGGAAACGAAAATAAGTACTCTGAGTTAGGAGGAGAAACATTAAAATCCTTTATTGATAATGCGGATTTGGCCTGCCTCTCCATGGAGAGGTTCAGAGCCTTACAGTGGTGTTCTACTCTCTCATAATATGGGTGTCATTGTGTTTTTTCTCTTCTTTCTAGATAGTGACCAAGAAGGAGCCCCCGTAATATGGTTCCCTCTCTTGGTATTTATAGCTGTGAGCTTCGTGAGCTGGCAATAAGTGGCCGTGACCACGTTGGGGTTTTGCCTTCATGATGACGGATGGGCCGTGGCCTTGTTGATCGAATCAGATGAGGGTTGAATATCGTTAACTCTGAGTGGTCGTACCACTAATTAATCATGCATTAGCTTAAGACGGGATTAGCTTCGTTAATTATCGTGGGGTCGGATTCTGACTCATACAAACTCTATAATGGCGGAAGTAAGATATTTATTAACGTGTTTAATATATATTATGTATAAATAAAAAATATTTGAATAGTTTAGGTAAAAGTGTGATTTTCGGGAACTTCGGCCTTCCTAACTAGTAACTTCGTCCTTGTATGCATATTTTTTGCCGATACGTAGATTGTTGAAAGAGCAAAATATATAGCCTAAGAACATTTTTTTTCAAGAAAGAGAAGAAGGTTGAGGTAAGAACATGGAAATTTTGGTATACTAATGGATGGCGAGTTGTCTTCCGTTGCCACGTGAATTTATGTATGCATTCTAGGAATTGATCCTTATGAAAATTTTACCTTTTGATTTCGTGTAAACTAATAATGCATGTAAAGAAATTTATACTATCAATATATTTTAACATGTCAGCAGGTTATTTGGTATATTTATTAAGTAATTAATTTACTTATAAGCACAGGATATATTGTTGTTGTTGTTGTATAATAAACAGTTATTTTATAATTAATATTGGGAAATAATTTTCTCGTTTGTTGGAGACATTATACTGGATGCAGTACGCAGTGGGGTTCAAATGTACATGTCAGCCTATGAAGAGCGAGAAACAGACTTTTTATTCACAATTCATTAGCAACATATTCTTTTTTCTACTCATTCATTCCATTGATTATTAATAGTTCTTTCCATCTAACCCACCACGCAATAAAAAGGTCTTAAAGTCCATTTTCCCCAGCTTCCCTTCCAAGAATCTTACTTCATAAATCTCAACAAATCCAAGAGTAATAAAGAAAAGTTGGTTTTTTCTTGTTCAGAGATAATTAATAGATGGGTTTTGATGATATATGTGGCACGGGCCTTGCTTTAGGATTTGGGTTTTCATCAACAGCCAATAATCAGAGATCAAGAAAACCACCAGCTGATAAAGGGGGATCTCTTAGTTTTGAACCCTCTCTAACTTTAAGCCTTTCCAAGGATAAATCTGCTGATCATTTGAGTTCCTCGACCTACTCTAATGCAAGTGTGAAAAGGGAAAGGGATATTGGTAGTGAGGAGACAGAGGTAGAAAGAGTACTTTCTTACAGAGTTAGTGATGAAGATCTAGATGATGATGTTTCAAATGGAAGGAAGAAACTTAGGCTCACTAAAGTACAATCTGCCCTTTTAGAAGAAAGCTTCAAGCAACATAGCACTCTCAATCCTGTAAGCTCTATACATCCATCTTCTTTTCTTTTTGTTTCATGGATTACGTTGGATACATAATTAATTAAGAAAATAAAAACGTAATCTTTCTAATACTAGCTTAATATTTTAGAGGAGATAGTAATGCATTTTAACATGGTATTAGATCTAGCAGGCATAAGTCTTGGATATTGAATCTTACCGTTAACTATTACCAAAAAAAAGTAGTTCACAGATTCGGCCCATAAAAAAGAACAAGGTCCACACGTGAGGGGCGTGTCGTGGGTCCAATTTTCTTTCGTGGACCAAACATAACATAATTCTTTTTTTTAAAATGAATGACGATGAGAATTGAATTCACAGCCTCTATTTGCTCTGAAGTTATGTTAAAATAGGTGACAATTTGTTTAAAAGCTTAAACTTTTACAAAAAACAACTTATTTTGGGTGTGGATGGTGGTTTTAATTTCTAAATGGTCAAAAACTGATATGACGGTTTTCGGATAATCCAGAAGCAAAAGCAGCACTTAGCTAGGAAGCTTAACGTAAGACCTCGTCAAGTGGAAGTTTGGTTTCAGAACAGAAGAGCCAGGTCAGAGATCTTACTTAATACCCACAAATTCATAGATCTGTAAACTTCCCATGATAATTAATTTAGGAATCTAAATAAGATGGTGGTGTTTTTTTAACAGAACGAAGCTGAAGCAAACGGAGGTAGACTGTGAGTTTTTAAAGAAATGTTGTGAGACGCTGACTGATGAAAACAAGAAGCTTTACAAGGAAGTGCAAGAACTGAAAGCTCTAAAACTAGCGCAGCCCTTATACATGCAGCTGCCAGCGGCGGCCACCCTCACCGTGTGTCCTTCCTGCGAAAGAGTCGCCGACGCCGGCGAAAAAGCTCCGACGAAGCCTCACTTCTATGGTCCCTTCACTAGTCCATCAGCAGCTTGTTAGTTATCTGCCACTGCAATATATAGGAATATTATTGTTATTATTGTCATGTTAGATTTTTAAGAAATCTCCCAAAACCGGCCACTTTTTTTTTTTTTTTGGATTAAGGGCTAGTGCGCAAATGAAATGACGTGTATAATCAATTTGTATAGAGTTAGAAGGTTACTGACCATTAATCAATATCTTTAATTTGTTCTTTGTCGCAGTACAACTGTGTAAATCTATAAGGAATATACACATATGAAGCAAGTATTTTTTTTAATTGGTTGCTCTTGTTAATTTCTTCCTCTCCGCATTTTCTCAGACCTAGAGTTTTGTTCTGAGTTTAGGTTATATACTCTCTCTGTCACAGTTCATGGTGGAGCTTGGATTTCGAGAGTCTCGGACTTATTAATTTTGACCGTGAATTATGACATAAAATCTTTAAATTTTTTTAAAACAAAATTTATTTATTCGAAAATTACGTAAAAAGTACTATAATTCATGATAATTAAGAATTTAAAATATCTACAAGACATACGAAAAAATTGCGATAAAAAAATTCCATTTGACTTTTGCAATTCGAACTCTGCCACATAAATTGAGACGCGAAAAGTATATAAGCACTGTATCTTATTAATTCAATTTAACTGGGAAGATTTACCTACAAAATGTTATCCCACGAAACTGTTTTAGTGGGAATGTCGTGGGAAAATGCTGTTTTTTCCCACGGCATTCCGATGGAACTGTCCGTTGAAAATAAATTAAATTTCTACTAATGATATTACACTATTTTTTTTTTTTAGATTTTTATAACGAGACGTACGGTTTAATTCCATCTAACGGTAGTATCAATGTTATATTGCGCCACGGGATAATATGGTATATTTTGCATGATCTAGTGGTATATGTAAGAAGTGAACAGTTAAAGAAATAATTAAGGTTAAAAGTAGTGCTCTTTAGGCTTTATTATATAAATTAACAAAACAGAAAGATGATGATTTGGATGATAAGGTTAGTCATGATAGAGATGATGTGTATGTGGAAAGCTAGGGGTAGGAGTCAGCTCACGTGTATTTGTCTGTAGTTATGTTAGTTTGTTTGATTGAGAAAGTGTCAACATGAAAAAGGGAAGGGGGGACACTGTCGGCCTTAGATGCGTGTAGAGAAGGAAAAGTATGCGATAGCCAAGTTTTAATTATTGGAAAACAAATTATTTAATTTTCTTTCTTTCAGATTATCGATTATACTTAAACACTAACATTTGTAATTAGTTTGCAAATACTTGCTCCACCTAAATAAGCATTACAGTGTCAGTTCGACGAAAAGTTGTGATGGGTTGATAAATCGTACTACTATAAAATAGTCAAATTATGATGAATCTTTCGAATATACATGCTTCAAAAAATTATTTAAAAGAATAGTGTTGGGCTAAACTAGCCCAAAGAAACTCTTAACCAGGTGTGATATTGTCCGCTTTGGATTAAGCCCGCACGGTTTTCCCCAAAATGCCTCACACCGTTAAGAGATCCCTACACCTTAGATGTAGACTCCCAATCTTTCCACGGAAGCCCGCAACTAGCTTCTTCTTGCGTGCCCACCACCTCGCACCATCACTCTGCCATCTCCATACTCGTCCCACTGAACCTGGGGTCTGATACGCACGGTTTTCCACAAAAGGCCTCACTCCATTAAGAGATCCATACATCTTATATGTAAACTCCCAATCTTTTCAGCTACCAATGTGGAACTTTGTTCGCATACCCAACAAATAGATATAAACCAATTTAGTTAACTAAAAATTCAAGTATGAGATCAGTTTAGATTATATATATTGTTTGTATGAACGATTTTTACACTATTTGGTCATTCAAAATCATTCTGTTAACCTTCTTAAAATACGAAATTTGTAATCTTTAAAATAAGACGGCTACCTATCATAACAGATAATAATTACTTGACGATGTAAAAAAAATTTAATATTGCCAGTATATATAACTTAAACTCATATGATCAGCGAGCTTGAGAGCAAAATCACGGGACTGATTGCAGGGGCGAGCTGCCTGAGATTTTAGTGACCTGTGGATCGCACATCATGTGATATACATAACATTACATTGGCATTGGAAATTAGAGAATCACACTCCACGCCGAGATTCTCATAAGTTTCATTATGAGCATGGAGACTTTTATGTAACAATTCATGTGGACTGTGCGCAACCTACCTCTTTGATGTATCATTTGTAACCAACCACTGGTTACTGGCTGCTAGAAATTGCTTGCTATTTGCCCATTATCAATTGCTCCACATCTTATCTTCGCCTTAAGAATATAAAGTTCTAAGAATTTTAAGCTGAAACTATATATTGCCTTTAATATTTGAAGATATACTGTTGAAATTTCTAAAATATATATTGAACCAAGAGATTTGGGCCGAGTCGATCAAGATTCAATTAGGGGCAAAGGTCAAGAGAGTAAAGCTTGCAACAGCTTTTAAGGGATATAAGTTGTACTACTAGCGTAAAAGTATTTTTTTCATAATTGTTGTAGTAATACGCGAGTTATTATTTTATAAGATTATTAATTTATGTGTTTAATAATGATTTACATATAATTATCTAATATGCGAATTGAACATAAAACAAATTATTTACACCCAAAGTGCACAAAATTTTAAACTTTATCTTAAGAGACACGTTATCATGATTGGTCACAGGCAAAGAGTCCTAAGTTGAATCATTGGAGGATCTTTCATGGTCTAACTTTCTGGTCCACTTTAGTTGGATTTTGTCAAGAATTGTCTATGTTTAGTGTGGACTATGAGATTAAATTAAAGAAAAAGAAAAAAATATAAAGGAGTAAGAGGAAGAAGATAAAATGACGGGGTGAGTTTCGTGGAAGCTGCCATTTTCTTGGTCTTATCATAATCATGTGTTTCATCACCGTCACTATCATTTACTTTTTTCTTTTCTTTTTCAGTTCCATCCTCTGGACCAATCTATAGTTACATTATCAATTTAAATTACTAATGTGCCTTTTCATTTGTAGAATTATTTTCTACCGTTCTTTTATTTCCAATTTTTCTTTTGGCCTTATAGTAACATTGGTGACGCGAAGTCATGGGACCAAACAAAGGGCAAAACATGTAAGTGCTCTGAATGACTTCTGGACACGAAGAAATAGAGATGAATGTAAAAATAGCATATGAAAAGTTGCTTTTAGAATTGTTAAATGCTTGGTTATATGCTTAACAGTATCCTCCCTGGTTACACATTTTATAGGTCAAAGTCTGCCTCAGTACTTAATGCAAAGTAACATCAAGGAAAGAGTGAGAAAAAATGACATTGTATAGCCGTTGTAAAAAAAAATAGCCGAAAAATGTATATCTTTTGTATATATGTATATTTGTATGTCATATACAAAAATTATACAAGTTTTGTACATTTTTTCTGCTACCAGATATAAATAGTTTCTGCTGCGGGCTAAAAGTGATAATATTCCAAAGAGTGAGCCGAGGTCGACCAAGAGATAGCGAGGCCCGTGGTCAGGATGCAAACGATGGTAGACGTCGAACACCGCAAAAAGAGCTGTAACGGCTAGTTTTATTAGAATAGGTGTGAGCACGTGATTTTTGCCCTATATGAATTATTCCCAAAAATTCAAACAAATGATTTCTTTCATTATTTTATCATTTTTGTGAATTTTGTGTTATTTTCTGTTAATTGTTTGCATTTTATTTGTGCATTTTTATTCATATGAAAAATATAAAAAAATATGCTTGACATTTTCATTCAGGATCTAATTTCATATTTTAGGATTATTTAGTGGTTAAGTTGTTTTTAGAACAAAATATAAAGAAAATAACAAAAACAGTTCACTTTTGTTTTTTTAATTGTTTAATTGAGAATTCGTCATGAAATAGATGTTAAACGATTTTAGGAGTTAATTAGTTTAACTTTGAAATATATTAGGACTTTATTTTAATTTTTAGCATTTTTATAAAATCAGAAAATAAAATACAAATAAATATATAAAGTACAAAAATGAAAAAAAAAACAAAATTGAATAAAGAGAAAATAAAAAAAAAGAAGAAAAAGGGAATTAAAAGAAAAGGGGCTGCTTTGTAGAGACCCACGAAGTGGGCTGTTATTTTGGCCCAAAAGAATTACCAAATGCCCAGCCCAAGTCACATCCCTTACCCGGCCTGCTCCTGGTTAAACGAAACGACGTCGTCTTGTTTAGATTAAATCTGGGCCATCAATTTCAATCAATCCAACGGTTCTTACTGGATCCAAATGATACATAAAACTGTCCGGACCCTAAGGACAGAAGTCCTCTTCCTCGTACCCTTTCCTCCTCCGCCTAGCTCCGCCGCCGGAAATCGTCCACGGCGGCGGAGAACCACCAAACGCCACCAAAATAACACCACGAATTCTCCTTCCCCTCCCCTCTACGAATCCACCACCCGTTTCTCTCAAATCCCGGCCAAATGGCTCGAATATTGAATATAAACTTTCCGGCCAAAACCCTACTTTGTCCAAATGGCCCCAAATTCATACCATACACTCCCCTCACCTCCCTCATCACTAATCCCTAACCAAATCCCCTCGAATCTGAGTAAAAATACCTGAATTTTAAATCTAGGGTTTTTGGGCATCGAGTCTGTTTTGTATGGAACTTCAAGGACAGTAGATTCCGCTTGATGTTACATGCTTATTTCCGGTGAAATAGTCAATAACATTAATCAGAATCATTTGTCGATAGCTTGGCCATGAGAAGCCTGGGATCAGTTAAGTTTTCGTCTCATTTCTTATTTTTTAGTTTGGTTCTTATTAATTCGATTCATATTTTTATTAGGCGTAGTTTGAATTATCGAATGATTCTAATTGGTAGTTTAGTTTAACAATAATCTGTTTCTATCAGGTAGTACATGTTTAGGTTAGTTTTTAGGTCGATCTCCATTGTTGTTTAATTCTGATTTGATTTTCATTCTATTTAATTTAACATTCAACTGTTAGTTAATTGTTAAATGTTAGCTTAATTCAAATTAGTTCCAATTATTGGTTTAGTTGAAGATTGATTTTTGTGTTTCCTGTTAAAATTCTGGTTTCAAATCAGTTTTGAGTATTGTTCGGGTTTGTTTGAACTGAATAAATATGGATTGATAGTCGGCTTAATTTTGATTGTCTTTCAAATTCTTTATAGTTTGAGTTTCAAGTTCTATTAATTAATCTTAGTTAGGTTAAGTTAGATTAGTTGTGTAGTTATAGCTGGTAGGTTTATTGAGGATCGGTAGTTTCAGGAAGTTTGCAGGGGTAGTTTGGGCATAGAAAAGGGCAGTTTTGTTAAGAATGGTAAATTCAAAACTAAGATAAGGGTAGTATAGGTATTGTATGGTTAAAAGAACACCCTAGAGCCTTCTAGAATAGGACTTTAGTGTATATTTTAGCAAACATAGTGCACAAACTTGAGTAACAAGTTAATAAATGAGGGACTAATAGGTAAAAATTAAAAATCTGAAGCTGCACCTCATTGTGCCTATAAAAGGCATGACCAAATGCCTTGTTTGATAGGTTTTGGAAACCCCTGAAAATTCCCTGAAAGTTTTTCAATATCTGAAAATCCCCAAACAAGTTGGAAGCCTCCAAAACTCCTCTTGATAGTTCTCTCTAATCTCTAGATCTGAATTCTGAAATTCGAATATTCAAAACCCTAAAAACGCAAGAAAAATTTCAAAAATCCAAAAACAAAACAGAAATGCAGTAAAAAAATAAAAAGTGCACTGTTCCATTGGATGTTGTAGGATAATTTCGATTTCTAGCTGTGCAGTCACGTCTGTTGGTTCAAGGTCTAGCTACTGGAATTTCAGAGATCTATTGGTTCTATTTCGAGTGGTTTTTAGGTTCAATTGAGTCAGTTCAGGCCAACCAGTTGGTATAGTCCTTTGGCAGTGTGTTACTGGTTCTGGAAACTGTAGTTTTGGTTCAAATTACTCCTATTTGCTGGTCATTGCTGTTTGTGATTGCTGGTGCTGTCTGGGAATAATTCGATAGTCGAGGTGTTGTTTTCCTGCTGCTGATCTCCTTGCTTCTTTTGTGACTTAATTCCAGGTACATGTCGTGTAATCTCCAAGCTTGGACGTGAAATGAAGTGCACTTTTTCGTTTTGTTGCTGAAGTCATATTTGTATCGCAACTAGTCTTAGAATCATACTTGAATCTGCACTTGTATATTAAACTGGATCGTGTAGACTGTATTGCCTTACCATGGACAGTTGAATTCAGGAATTGCCTTATTTGTTCTATTTTATTTCATCAGTCTAAATCTCGTGTAAGTCGATCCTTTGGAATTAGTAGATAACCTTGAGTTTTTAGGCATGAGTGCTATTGAAAAGCTAGGATTCAGTTAATGAATTCATAGCTTGATAGACTTAAATCAATTCCGCAGTTGTTTTTTTCTGTTTTGTTTATTTCAAATAGTTAGTCCATAACAGCTTTAGTCAAAGTGCGTGCCAAATGAAATGAATTGATTCATTTAACTGTTAATTAGCTTTCCTGTTTCATATTGAGCACATGTTAGTCTCTATAATTTGTGCTGTGAATTCTGCATTGGGCTTGATTTCAATCGAAGCCCATTTTTACCTCCATATTGCATCCAAGGATGGATTGCACCTAGTCAAAAACGGACTCTGATTTGCTAATGCTGGGCCCAATGGCGTGGCCCAGCTACTCAATAAAAATCAAACTCACTCGTCACGGATTGGGCTGGATGTTAAGCAGGCCCAAATCGTAGTGCTATTTCAGGTTAACGTTACCAAGTGTGCAGGGGAACAAATTCTCTTAGGTTCATTAAGTCTAATTTGTAACATTAGGTTCTCGAGTTAAGTAGCGGGTTCAAATTAAACGGTCTATTCCTTTTGTTTGAATCCGGACTTGAGCTTGGGGCCCGGATGTTATAATATTAACCAATTAGGACTTTTTCTTTATTACTAGAGACAAAGAAACAAAAAATATAGAAAAACATAGCCACTTTAGGATTGACCTTTAAATAAAAAGTGGGATGAGCCTCGCCAAATAAAAATGCCTAAATCGCGGGGCCCTCATTAAATGCTTTATTAAAAAATATTTAGAAACTCGGGACATGCCATTTAGCGAATTTTCATGGCTTCCCGCAAAGTTAACAAGACGCTAGCCACTTTAGGCGCGCTTTTTAATAATTTTACCTTCTTAACTACAGGTGTGCATTTCATGCGACCCAAATCCATATCCCAAAACGTTGAATAAGAGGTGTCAAGGATCCGGGTGCATTTCATGCGATGTGATCCAAAAATACGCTCTTAAACGACGTTCACTTTCATAAAAACTAATTAAAAGCGATTAAACAATTCTAAAATTGCTATAGGATAACATGTATTAAAATCAGACTTTAGCCAAATATGATAGTTGAGCGACCGTGCTAGAACCACGGAATTCGGGAGTGCCTAACCCCTTCTCCGGGGTTAACAGAATTCCTTACCCGGATTTCTGGTTCGCGACTGTTAAACAGAGTCAAACCTTTTCCTCGATTCGGGATTCAAACTGGTGACTTGGGACACCATAAATCTCCCAAGTGGCGACTCTGAACTCTTAATAAACGAATCCCGTTTCGATTGTCCTTTAATTGGAAAAACTCCTTCGTTATACCCTTCACGGGGTGTAGTAAGCGAAAAAGGAGGTGTGACAGCTCTGGCGACTCTGCTGGGGATCAGAACCCAGAACTTTTGGTTCAGGGTTCAGAATTCGAGCTCAGCTAAATTGTTATATTTGGCTTTATCTGATTTTCCTACATGTGCTAATTGTTTTACCGCTTTGATATTTGATTGAATTGTATATATAAACTGTTGCGAATCCCTTCCTCTCTCTGAGTCTTCTACATTATGGAGAAGGGTGCACTTCGTGTAGCTTCTCTTCTGTTTAGAGTCTTTTCCCATTTAGAACGAGGTTTGGATAAGTTGCAAAGCCGGCGGAGCTTCTGTATCCCTGGTACGCTGCCTCCCCCTCGGCCCGAGTTGTCCGCTCGGGTAAGCCAGGTCTAGACCAATAAACCTAGGGTTTAAACCTAGAAGAACAAAACCTCATGCCGGATCCCTAGTAGGACGCTTGTTTGCATCATGTGCATTTGACCTAGGGGACTCAACACAGGGGTTGGGTCCGTCTAGGACAGGTGACCTGAAATAATGGACCATCCTGATGCATCTTACGTGCTACTTGCGCATTTATTTGCTCGGCTTTGCATGTTGACCGGCTTGTCTAAATGAGTGAATTATGGAAATAAGCAGTGTTGGGACTTAACCATTTGTTGTGAAAACCCAATATCCAAGTAGTGCCGAAATGCTGCCGGATTTTTGAGAAAATGAAAGAAAAAGAAGAAAAGTAGTTTTTTTTAGTTTGTTTTGTTTACCAATGGAAAAGAAAAACAAAAAAAAAAGAGTTTTATTTTTAAATTAGTTTGTTTATTAGCCACTGAAAAAGAAAATATAAAAAGATGAATTTTGCTTTCAGAAATAGTGTATTTGCCAACAAAAACAAAAGAGTCTTATTTTCAAAAATAGTTAGGTTTATTTGCCCAAACTGCGCTGGTTTGATTCTCATCGGATGTGAGATACGTAGGCAACCCTCATCGGGTCCAACCACCCTTTTTCAAAAATAGCCAAAAATACCAAGACTTTAACTTTTTGTCAAAATAAGTCGGGTGACGCTATTCTTGTCAAAAATAAGCCGAATGTCCCCAAAAGGGCGCCGGAAGGCCGTTTTTGCAAGAACAACCACCCTGAGTCATTTTTTTTAATGGTTTGCGGGCACAGCCTTAAAATCTTCCTCCCGGAAATGCTGAAAGGCCGTATTTGCAAAGCCAAGTCCTGTCTTCTAAACAAAGACTTTTTGCATAAATAGCCTTTTTCCAAAATAAGTCATTAAAATTCCATAAATGTGCAGGATGGATTCAAGTAACATCGAAACCTTCTCAGTCCTAAGCGAGATCCCTTTGAAACTTCACATGTGGTAGCATGATTTGGGAAAAGGAAGCAGAGATACCGTGGCCAAAAGTTTGGGTGGTCTCGTTGATTTGCTAAACATCCAACCAAGGAAAGATATTATTGAGGCATTGTGTCACGACCCAAACCGAAGGCCGCGATGGGCACCCGGTGCCTTACTCAACCGAGTACCAACGTAACATATCTTTCTTATCATACTATCAAGGGTAAATGAGATAGAAAACATGTCATGAGATAACAAGAATAAAACATAAGGGAATACTCAACATATGATGACCGAACATGATATACAAACTTATACATGTGACATACGGGCCTATAAGGCCGACATGACCATTTGTAAACTCAAGACATAGGCCGACAAGGCCATACAAGTATCCATACACCTGACATCTGTCTACAAGCCCCTAAGAGTACATAAAATCATAAAGGTCGGGACAGGGCCCCGCCATACCAATCAATACATATCCAAAGCATACTGACCAAATAGGCAACTCCAGAGCAAGTGGAGTATACCAACACCTTCGCTGAGCTGATAGCCTACTAGGAGGAATGTCAACCTGTCTATCGGGACCTGCGGGCATGAAACGCAGCGTCCCCAGGCAAAAGGGACGTCAGTACGAATAAAGTACTGAGTATGTAAGGCAAGAAAGCATAAACAAGATCAGTAACGTAAAGAGAGATAGAGGAGATACAACCTGTAACATCTGAGTGCCTCTGGGGGCTACTGACATGAAATGCATAATACATATATATACATAAACTTTTAAAAACATACGCCTTTGTGGGCATCATCATCATCATATCATACCCGGCCTCAAAGAGGACTCGGTAAAAACGTACCCGGCCATCATAAGGCTCGGTAGAATCGTACCCGGCCACGTGGAGCTCGGTAAACCCAACTGATCAGTGGTTGCACAATAGGTGCCATACCCGGCCGACTATAGCGCGGCTCGGTAGAGTAAAGTAGATACATATATAATGCATGCTGGACTCATGGAGTCACGTTCTAAACCTTTTGGAGTGACATAAGGTCATTGCACCATCGACTAACATTATGGACATCATACCATCAATATGAACTTCACTAGGACTCAAGGATCATATATACTTTCTTGGAATAACTTTTTAAGGAAAGAATAACATGGACAACCTTAGTTGCTAGGAGTAGATTCATTATGAAATAGCGTATCGTTTATGTTCGTTTCACTTTAGATCATGCCAAAAGAATGAAGGAAGAGCCTTAACATACCTTAAACATGTTGAGTCCTTATCTCAAGCTATGCAATTTTCACGACTCCTTAGTCTACAATAAGAGAAACGATACTGTAGTTATCATTCAAGCGTCATAACTATTATGTATCGACCACAACCTATTCTACGATGAAACGGACAGCACCTCCCCTATATATATGACTTCACACAATTCCAAACAATCACCAAACAGCCCAAATAACATCAATAATAATCATATTGAGCCTCCCAAAACAGTCCACGCACAACCTAATCACTTCATACATACGACGGCCACCGTAGTCGTGTCAAACGACCCGGAAATGTTACAAAGAACTACCAG
>NW_017673351.1:137785-139676 GCF_001879085.1 Nicotiana attenuata
GAAACCTCTTACGTAATACATTGTCACTAGGGCTCACGTCTCATCGGGGAACATCTGAAGTGATTTGCCCGATCCACCATGGGACGATACTATACCTCAATAACCGTATTTCATAGCATCCTAACATGATTCATCTTATGGGGGTATTCCAATCCCGTGCAATTCATAAAACCCCTTTTCTTTAAATTATTCCTCAATCAAAGGCCTAAATGTCATCCTTTTATCTATCACAATTACACCCTTATTCTACTAACGGGGCAGCATTTCGTCTCTTCTAATTGCTCCTAGTCTTAGACTCCTCTGTGTTCATTCAGGCTGTACCGAGCTTTTTATTATATATGAAAATCATCATTCCCTTGTTTTGATGGGTTTAATCCCAAGGACATATATATTCTCGTCACCTTCTCACTCACCTTTTAACATCCTTACTCCTATCTACCTAAAACCTTGTTGCTCTGCGATACTTTACCTTACGACCTACACTTATCTATTTATACTACTCGCAACCTTCCTTTAACTTGCTAGCACCATAAATTTCCTTTCGTGCCTTCTCAGTTGTCCTTAAATGTAAGCATTAACTTTTCCTGGTCGTTCTATCACTTGTTGCATGAATACTTGGCTTGTCTTATTGCCCACGAATACTATAATTTCCTATACCCCGTATGATCTCAAACCTCACCTTTGATGAGTTTTTTTTTATTTATTTATTTATTTTTTTTTTATTCATTAGCCACGATAGGTGCCACTTTCTTATGGAGTGTATACAATATTGTAGCAAGGTTGTTGTTATAAGATCATTTACTCTTTAGCTCACTATGCTTAGGTGGAAACCTTCTTCCTTATTTCCTCAACTAATCTTTCGTTGTAGTACTTAGGGAGACCTTCTGGCTCTTGTAAAGTTGCGAGCTTGTTATATCGTACACCTGAAGGAAATTTTCGTTGTTCTTACTTGCCTATAATAATCCTTAGTTACATAACTTCATGCCCTTGTGCTCGTAAGGTTACTTTTAGTCTCAAATTTTAATTGTCTCCTTATTGGCACTCTCTCTTATTTTCATAAAACTTAAATGGTACCTTTAACGGTCTCAACTCCTATCTGAAAATTTTCAGATGATTGCAATCTCGTATCTACGAGACTGAATTCCCTATGCTGCGGTTCACTACATTTATCTTGCATGATCTATTCATTTATTTGTGACTTCATGTCTAGCCATAACGGGCTCTTCCTGAATCAACTACTAATTACTCGTTGGTCCATTCTCATATATACATATATTCTGCATAATCTCTCTTGGGTTATTTTCTTTATCTTAACTTACCACTCGTACTGGCTCCTCATGTATCAAGTGTTCATTCACACTTATTTATCAATAACGTCTGGTGTGGGAACCCATACTGCCTCTCTCCGACGGCGTGCTTGTGTAATGTTCTGGAGTCGCAACATATCTGTAGGAACTGCAAATGCAACATCATCCCTTTCTCCTTTTTACCACATTCTTCCTTTACCATTCCATAGTTACCTGAACCGCTTAATTCCGACTTAATACCATATCACACTATATTTCCCCCCTTTAGGGAGTACTAAGATTTAGTACTACGACGATCTACCTATAGATGTTTCACCTCTTCATCGTTGGCATCTTTTCACATCATCAATGAACCTTAATAGTCTTATGGTAACCTTCTGTACAACGGATAACTTAATTTCTTACGCACTAAGGTGACACCTAGTGTAACTGGCACAGTTAGTCCCTTAATATTAACTCTATTCAGAGTGCTTGCTTTAGGAAAGCGTCTTCTTAAATGACCTTCAAACGGTTATTCGTATGTTGTCTATTCTATTACTGTTGGAACTACGATCTCTGAAATTCTCACGATGTCGACTATTATC
>NW_017673352.1:0-24057 GCF_001879085.1 Nicotiana attenuata
CTGAGGTCAAAGAACATTGCATCAGTAAAGGTTCAGTGGCGGGGTCAGCCGGTCGAGGAGGCGACCTGGGAGACCGAGCAGGATATGCGCAGCCGTTACCCTCATCTTTTCACTACTTCAGGTATGTCTCTATGCTCGTTCGAGGATGAACGAATGTTTAAGTGTGGGAGGATGTAACGACCCGGCCGGTCGTTTTTAGAATTTACGCCCCAATCCCCTATTAACTGCTTTCCCCGTGTTTATTTTTGCTATTTTGAATTGCCGGGATGTTTGGTTTGAATTTCGGAGAGTTTTAGGACACTTAGTCCCTAAATGAGAGCTTAAGTCTTGGAAATTTGACCATAGTCGGAACAGTGTGAAGACGGCCTCGGAATGGAAATCCGATGGTTCCGTTAGCTGCGTTGGGTGATTTCGGGCTTAGGGGCGTGTTCGGATTATGTTTTGGAGGTCCGTAGCTAATTTAGGCTTGAAATGACGAAAGATAGAATTTTGAAGTTTCCGGTTCGATAGTGAGATTTTGATCCGAGGGTCGGAATGGAATTCTGGAAGTTGGAGTAGCTCTGTAGTGTTGAATGGGACGTGTGTGCAAAATTTTAGGTCATTCGGACGAGGTTTGATAGACTTTTTGATCGAAAGCGTAATTTTAGAAATTTGGAGTTCTTAGGCTTGAATCCATGGTTAATTTGAGGTTTCGATGTTGTTTTAGGTGTTTTAAGGATTGGTACAAGAATGGACAATGGTATTAGACTTGTTGGTGCCTTTGGTGCAGCCAAAGCACCCGCGCGAGCTGCCGCCTTGGTACCACCAGCAGTACCATCCGGAGTCCAGACACCGAATGCGTCTGCCACTACTACTCCAGCACTCCAGGAGACCTTGGCACAGTTTATGACTATGTACACCACTCTAGCTCAGGCAGGGTTGTTTCCCCTTGCTGTAGCTACATCCCAGGCCGGGGGAGGAGCACAGACTCCCGCTGCCCGCACTCCTGAGCAGCGAGTGCATATTGATCAGGTCCCAGAGGCTATTCCTGTACAGCCGGCAGCCCCAGCTCAGCCCGAGCCATGGCCCGATATTCAGCTTTGGTGCTAGACCGAGCAACTACATTCTGTTTCTTGCTCTTCCAAGATTCGAAATTACCTCCTGCTAGAACACAATATCTAGACGTAGAACGTCTATCAGAAGGTGATCCTACCCAATCAGCATCTGTGTACCCAACAATCTGCTCGTGACCTCGATCCTCGAATAGTAACCCTTTGCCTAGGGCTGACTTTATATACCGAAGAATGCGAACAACGACATCCGAGTGACTATCACAGGGAGAATCCATAAACTGACTTACAACACTCACTGGAAAAGAAATGTCAGGTCCAGTCACTGTGAGGTAATTCAATTTGCCAATCAACCTCCTATATCTAGTAGGATCTCTAAGAGGCCCCCCCTGTCCAGGCAGAAGCTAGTGTTCGGATCCATATAAGTGTCAATAGGTCTGCAGCCCATCATTCCAGTCTCCTAAAAAATGTCTAAGGCATACTTCCGCTGTGAAATGACAATACATGAGCTAGACTGAGCGACCTCAATACCTAGAAAATACTTCAATCTGCCTAGATCCTTAGTATGCAAGTGCTGAAAGAGATGCTGCTTCAGATTAGTAATACCATCCTAATCATTGCCAGTAATAACAATATCATCAACATAAACCACCAGATAAATACACAGATTAGGAGCAGAATACCGATAAAACACAGAGTGATCAGCTTCACTACGAGTCATGTCGAACTCCTGAATAACTGTGCTGAACTTACTAAACCAAGCTCGAGGGGACTATTTCAAACCATATAGTGACCTGCGAAATCGTCATACAAGACCACTAGACTCCCCCTGAGCAACAAAATCAGGTGGTTGCTCTATATAAACTTCTTCCTCAAGATCACCGTGGAGAAAAGCATTCTTAATGTCTAACTGATAAAGAGGCCAATGACGTACAGCAGCCATGGACAAAAAGAGACAAACAAATGGTACTTTTGCCACAGGAGAGAAAGTGTCACTATAATCAAGCCCAAAAATCTGAGTGTATCCTTTTGCAACAAGACGAGCCTTAAGCCGATCAACCTGGCCATACGGGCCGACTTTGACCGCATAAACCTAACGACAACCAACAGTAGACTTACCTTAAGGAAGAGGAACAAGATCCCAAGTGCCACTCGCATGTAAAGCGGACATCTCCTCAATCATAGCCTGTCGCCATCCTGGATGAGATAGTGCCTCACCTGTAGACTTAGGAATAGAAACAGTGGACAAAGATGACACGAATGCATAACGAGGTGATGACAAACGATGATAACTTAAATTGACATAATGAGGATTAGGATTAAGTGTGGATCGTACACCTTTTGCGGAGTGCAATTGGTTGACTAAGAGGAGACAAGTCCACAGTTGTGCAGAATCTGATGCAGGATGTGAATCACCTGGGCTTAATGCTGGACGTGGACGACGATGATAAGTAAATAGTGGTGAAGCTGCAGAAGGTTGAAATGGACTAGGTGGTGGAACTGGAGCTACAGGTGGTGGAACTGGAGCTATAAGTGGTGGAGCTGCAATTGGAGTTGTAGGTGGTGGAGCTGTAACTGGAGCTGTAGGTGGTGGAGCTGGAGTTGTAGGGGAAGATGAATGGGAGATAGTGACTGAATCTCCAAATGATGAAACTAGTAGCACCTCAGAAATATCTAAGTAATTACCTTGACCTGTGAAGTATGATTGGGTTTCAAAGAAGGTAACATCAGCGGACAAAAGGTACCGCTGGAGGTCAGCAGAATAGCATCGATATCCCTTTTGCTTTCTTGAGTAACCCAGAAATACGCACTTAAGAGCACGAGGAGCTAACTTATCTTTTCCTGGAGTAAGATTATGAACAAAACAAGTGCTTCCAAAGACACGGAGAGGAAGATAGAACAAAGGTAACTGGGGAAACAGGACAGAGAATGGAACTTGATTCTGGATAGCTGAAGATGGCATACGATTAATAAGATAGCAAGATGTAAGAAATACATCACCCCAAAAATGCAACGGAACATGAGATTGTATGAGTAGGGTAATAGCAGTTTCAATAAGATGTCTATTCTTTCTTTCAGCTACCCCATTTTGTTGAGATGTGTACGTACAAGATGTTTGATGAATACTCCCATGAGAGTTCATAAACTGCTGAAATGGGGGACAAATACTCTAGGGCATTATCACTACGAAATGTGCGGATAGAAACCCCAAATTGATTTTGAATTTCAGCGTGGAAGGTCTAGAAAATAGAAAACAACTCGGACCGATTTTTCATCAAAAATATCCAAGTGCACCTGGAATAATCATCAATGAAACTGTCAAAGTAGCGGAACCCCAAGGTAGAACTGACCCGACTAGGACCCCAAACATCTTAATGGACTAAATTGAAAGGTGACTCTACTCGATTATCAAGACGTCGAGGGACATGGGAGCGGGTATGCTTACCGAGCTGACATGATTCACACTCTAGAGTGGACAAGTGATAAACCAGGTACCATTTTCTGAAGTTTTGACAAACTAGGATGTCCCAACCATTTATGTAATAGACCTAGTGAATCGGTAACAAGACAAGTTATTAAAGGAAGACAAGATGTGAGTCCAGGTGATTTTGCAAGGATAGGGTAATAAAGTCCATCCGATTCATGCCAGGTACCAATGATCCGCCTCGTACTGCGTTCCTGTATATAAACAAGGTCATCAAGAAATAAAACAATGTATTTAAGTGATTTGGCTAAGCGACTAACGGCTATGAGATTAAAAGGACTATTGGGAACATAAAGAACTGAATCTAAAGGTAAGGAAGGAAGTGAGCTTGCTTGACCTATTGCAGTTGCCATGGTTTGAGTCCCATTGGCCATTGTGACTCTTGGAAGAGATTGAGAATACGAAATACTAGTGAAAAGAGATTTGTTACCAGAAATATGATCAGATGCACCTGAATCAATGACCCAAGACTCAGAAGTTGAAGATTGGGAGACACAAGTCACACTACTATCTGTTTGAACAATGGAAGCTATATCTGAAGATGTCTGTTTACATGCTTGTACTAAAGGAATTCAGTATAATCCGACAAAGAAACCATCTGGATTAGATTTTAATGCATTGGATCCAACAGACTATGAGTTAAAGGCTTCAGATATGAATGCCATTATTATGTTGCACCGGAAAAAGCAGGAATTTTTTGAAATTACTGTTCACACAGGAAAATCACTATTCATGTCGGAAAAATATAAAAGTGGTCGGAATTTGATTTAAATTGGATGGGTAGGCTCGGATTTGCAAGGAGAAGACACTGTCCTGCAGAAGTGTTTCCAAAATTTGGCCGGAAATAGTCTCACGCGCCGACGCGTGGGCATCGAAACTTCGCCAAAAAATTTCTTCCGATGGCGCCTGGCAGCACGTGGGGGGTCTTCTGACGGAGAATTTTTTATGGGTTGGTTGCCGGAGGCCGATCTACTTCGTGGTGGTGTTGGTTTTTGCACAACACTGAAGAAAAGTGGCTTTTTACTTGCGGCAAACCTGGAGTCGCTGGAATTTATGCACAGCGACAAATCTCTCACGATTGCTCTGATACCATGTGAGACAGCACGGGAGAAAATAATATTATTAATTACTTAATTAAAGTGTCGTACAACCTTATTTTTATTCAGTGAGTACATAATAGTATTTATCTACTTCCTGATATGGGACACTTATACACGACTAACTACTTAACATACTCCATGTTTCTCTCATGTAGATTATTTACTGATTTTCATTCCTTACATACTTGGTACATTATTTGTAATGACGTCCCTTTTGCCTGGGGACACTGCGTTTCATGCCCGCAGGTCCCGATAGAGAGGTTGAGAGTCCTCCAAGTAGGCTATCAGCTCAGCGGAAGATGTTGGTGGGCTACATTTGCTCCGGAGTTGCTTATTTGGTCAGTATGATTAGTACATGCATTGATTGGTATAGCGGGTCTCTGTCACAACCTTTATGATATTATGTACTCTTAGAGTCTTGTAGACAGATGTCATGTATACTGATACTTGTATGGCCATGTCGGCCTATGTTTTGAGTATATAAAGGATCAAGTTGGCCTTATAGGCCTGTATGTCACAGGTATGAGTTTCTATATCAAGTTGGGCCGTTCTACGTCGGGTATTCCCTCATGTTTACTCTAGTATCTCATGACGCCCCTTCTGGACCACTTACCTATGATGATGTAATAAGAAAGATACGTGATGTTGGTACTTGGTTGAGTAAGGTACCGGGTGCCCGTCGCGGCCCATCAGTCTGGGTCATGACAAAAGTGGTATCAGAGCAGTTCTGTCCTAGGGAGTGTACAAGTCATGTCTAGTAGAGTCTTGTTTATGGGTGTGTTGTGCACCACACTTATAAGCAGGAGGCTACAGGGCATTTAGGACTGTCACTTTTTCTTCTTACTCTAGATCGTGTGGTAGAGCTCAGTTGTAAGAACTCAATTTCCTAAACTCTATCTTAGTCATAATACGACGATGCCTATATCCAGAAAGACGGTTGGTAAGAGATATAGCTGTGGAAGAGTTGAGTCAGAGGAACTCGATTTTTGCATCATGCTTATGATGGATGAAGATGAGGTATTCAACAGATCATGTGTAAACTAAGATGTGTAAGCTTCTTGATAAGGATCCCTAAGGCAAGAATGCCTATCCACTCTTATGGTAAAAAGCAATGAAAGTATCAGAAGGTACAAGTTTCAATAAGTAAAAGAAGCAAGGTGAAGAAGGGTATGAGGTACCTAGTTAGTACAGATGAACATTATCTACAATTCAAGCAGAGAAATATAAGCATTTTGAGTTACCTTCAATTGTAACAGAGGTATGTACAATTGGCCACACCCATCTCATTTATGCCCTATGGAAGCTAACAGAAGTAGTATAAGAGAAGGACGGATATCAGGATCTGGCTGTGGTTAGAGTGACCCAAAATGGTGGATGGGTTGTTTGCGTTAGTTGACATTTCCGAAGGATATTGCAAATGTGCTAATAGATCTCCTTGTGAGACACCCAGATGGTGCACTCTAAAATAGTACAGCTAGATATGAGTGCTACAAAGATAGGCACTGGAAGCAATAAAGGATAAATATTATCTTAGTGTGGCTCCCGTCCCTAGTAGAGAAAGAATGTTAGGCAACCCGAAGAGCCAGTAGATGGAGCAAGGGGAGCTAAAAGCAAAAGAACGTCTTGTTCGAATTTTCAGAATAAAGTGATAGACATAAGTGCTAGTGAGAAATAAAAAGAGAGTTAATGAAGCATTATGAGTAAGATGTGATACATGGATGACAATGATAGATCAAAAAGATTACAGTATTGCAGAGTCTATAGTCAAGTGAAGGAAAAGACGAGAGGTGACATGCCTTGAAACAACAAAAGAATGTGGGCCATAAAGTCATGCCCTCATTTCGAGAAATAAGTTCGTGACTCTAACATGATTACCAGAAGGAAAAGTTAGACCCCAGAGTAATTGAAATCGGTATAGATTGGTGAACAAGATAAATTGAACATGAATTAGGGATTGAGTGATTTGGTAATGGTCGGCATCATGAGAATTTCAGATTGCGTTCCGGCGATGATAGAATGGATGGCAGAAGAATAACCTTTAAAGGTCATTCAGGAAGACGCTTTCCTAAAGCAAGCAATGTGAGCAAAGTTAAGCTTAAGGGACTGTGTGTGCCAGTTACACTAGGTGTCTCCCTCGTGAGTAAGGAATATTGTTATCCTTGGTACAGAAGGATTACCGCAAGACGAGTAAGGATCATCAATGAAGTGAAAAGATGTCAAAGATGAAGAGGTAAAACATCTATAGGTAGATCGTCGTAGCTCTAAATATTAGTACTCCCCTAAAGGGGGGAATATGCAGTGATATGGCATTAAGTCAGAATTAAGTGGTTCTAGTAGCTATGGAATGGTAAAAGAAGAATGCGATAAAAATGAGAAAGGGATGAGATTGCACTTATCCAAATCCTACAGATATGCCACAATTCCAGAACATTATGCAAACACGACGTCAAGGAGAGGAACTAAGGGTTCCTGCCTAAGATGTTATTGATAGGTAAGGAGATAGTGCGAGAGGCAAGTTAAGATAAAGGAAATAATCCAAGAAAGATTACGCGGAATATTGATATGAGAATGGGCCAACGAGTAGTTAGTAGTTGATTCAGGAAGAGCCTAGTTATGGCTATACAAGAGGATACAGACAAATTAACATATTGTTCAAGATAAACATAGTGAACCCCAACATGGGGAATTCCGTCTTGCGGATATGACATCGAGACCTTTGAGAAATATTCAGATAGGAGGTTGGGTAGTTAAAGGTACGGTATGATTGTTACGGAAATAAAAGAGAGTGCCACTGGAAAGCAGTCAAAATTTAAGTTCAGAAGCAACCCTACGAGCACAAGGGCATGGAGGTAAGTAAGTAAGGATAACTATTAGTGAGAAAGAACATAAAAAATTCTGTCGGGTAAACGATGATGTAATAAGCTCACAGCTTTACAAGAGTCAGAGGGTCCTCCCTAAGTACTATAATAAAAGACTAGCTGAGGAAATAAGGAAGAAGGCTTCAACCTAAGCATAGTAACTTGAGGAAGAAATGGTCATGTAAAAATAGTCTCACTACAACACTGTATGCACTTCATAAGAAAGTGGCACCTACCGTGGCTAATGAACGGAAAGTAAAATCAAAAGTAATATTCGAGATCATATGAGTTGCACAAAAATTCCGGCATGCGTGGGAACTAAGATAAGCTAAGTATGCATGCAACAAGGGGCTAGGAAGACCAGGAAAAGTAATTGGTTACGTTTAAAGAAAGCTGAGAAGGAACAAAAGCAATTATCCGATCAATGATCCAGATTTAATTACGTTATGAACGCACTTAAGATTTCAGAGTATTATCCAAGCAGTATATATGTTGACAATCATACAATCGTAAAAGACTCCGGTATAAGTTAAAAGAAAGATATGTAATGTTAGTTCTCGGTTGAGTAAGGCACCGGGTGCCCGTCGCGGCCCATCGGTTTGGGTCGTGAAAAAAGTGAAAGGTTGCGAGTAATACAAATAGATATGTGTAGGTCGCAAGCTATTGTATGGTAAAGCGACAAGGTTCTAGAAAAAAGGAGTACGGATAAGAAAGGGCGAGTGAGAAGGTAACGAGCATGGATAAGTCCTCAGGATTAAGCCCATGAAAACAAGAGAGCTAATGTTTTCTCTAAGTTATAGAAAGCTCAGTATAGCCTGAATGAACTCAAAGGAGTCTAAGACTAGTAGCATTTAGAAGAGATGGAATGCTACCCTAGTAGTAGAATAAGGGTGAAATTGTGATAGATAAAGGATGACGTTTGGGCCTTCGATTGAGTAATGATTTGCAAGAAAAAAAAGGGATTTCATAAATTATACGGGATTAAAATACCCATGTAAGGTGAATCGCATGGGGATGCTATGAAAATACAGTTATGGAAGTATAGTATCACCCCCAGGTGGGTCAGTCTAATCACTTCAGATATCCCCCGAAGAGACGTAAGCCCTAGTGACAATGTAGTACGTAAGAAGTTTCAAGTTATCAGTAGTAGATTGCAGATCAAAATTGAGGTGGATCAACAATAGATGGATAAAAGTTACAAAGTATGAGATGATATTAGACAATCATTCTTAAGATGAACGGTAATGAAGAAGCATTAAAGGACTTAGATTTATACATATAGGATAAGAAATAAGAGTAACCTGGAGTTTTGTAGCAGACCTCAGTAACGATAAATCAAAGTAAGAGTGATGGTACACTAACCTACCTAGATGTAGTAAAGCCATAAGGATATATAACCAAAGCTATGAAACAAGATATAGCAATATTCATAAGTTCAACAAAGTACCAAGCGAAGAACTTCAAGTATACCTATAGACACCCAGAGGGACAGCTTGTCATAATTCTATATATGTTCACAAAGTGAAGCCTAGAGATTGGCTAAAAGCTTGAGGGAAAAGGAGATACGAGTTGCATAGGCGCATATACAAGGAAAAATGTCGTACAGGCTGCATGACAAAAGGTAGCAACAGTTACGAGATTGGAAGAATTCCGACCACAAGTCGTGGTGTGAGAAAGAGGCCTAAAGGGGGGAATGCCCTGGCCTTTGGATTTATTCACGGAACAGTTGCCTAGATGGCAAGAAGAGTACTAAAGTATTCAGAAGACATAAGTTATAAAAATGATAAGTGCATCAGTCAACATTCGAGGACGAATGTTCCAAAAGGGGGAATGATGTTGCACGCTATTTTTTCGTACGTGGAAGTACGCCATAAGTAAATTGATATAAGCTCAGAAATGAGATGTTACATCCCGTATTTTCGTATGTTAAAGTTTTGTCGTAAGTTAATCGACGTAAGCTCTGGAATGAGATTATCTTGAGATTATAAGTATTATGCTATTTCAAACAAGTGATAAGTAAATTCGTGTAAGGTTAAAGGGTAAACGAATCAATGAAAATGAGTTTCGTTGAAGATTGTCAATTTGGGATAAAATACGGTCCAAGCCATAATACCCGGTATTTATGGACTAGTGTCATACAAAGTACTACATGACCATGATAGTAAGGTGTATAAGGTATGTTACAAGTGAGTAGTATTTTAAGTAAGTTGGGATAATTCTTAACTCTATGGGTAATTGATTAAGTATTGGATAATGGGGGATTACCTAGTTAATTAATGAATTGTTGGGTAATTAATTAAAGGAATTAGATAAGATTAGCCCCCCACCCCAACCACGTGGCAGCAAGCCACCCAAGATATATGACACTTAAGTCATTATGGGTTATGTGGCAAGGTTAAGGATTAAGGGTGTGTGGTTAAGCCACCACATGCAGTGGGGCCCACACCCATTCAAATATAAGGCTTTTCTGATTCAAAGGGAGATACATATCTTTCAATAATTCGTGGCAAAGTATCTAAAGTACAGTGCAATTCTAAGCAACATGTTTTTCAATAGTTAATAACTCTAAGGTACGGATCTTTAATAATTCAAACAAAGATTTCATAGCATCTTAAGCAACGTGAGATTTTGGGATTCTAAGGGAGTGCGGTGCAATCTTTCTCAAGAATATCAGATGGATTTTTCCTTACTTCAATACGCCGTTACGTGTTGTCGCAATTGACGTGTGTTAGATGGATTGTCTAGAAAATTGGCTCAGGCATGTTAAGGCTATCCCTTCTTTCTTTTTGGCATGATCCATACGATACAAACAAAACGAGCAAATGCACAACTTCCATAAATGACTCTATTCATTGAAATACTAAAGGTTCCTATGTTCTTGATTCCCCATATGTTTTATTATTCTATCGTCTGTTCATGGGATCAGAAAATACGTAAGTTGATAAAGTTTATTTCATGATACTAATTAAAGGCATAATGGTCTTATGACACTCCGAGAGATTTTATTGACGTACTTCTCATGCATTGCATTCATTTATACATGTATATTGACCCACGACCAGATGGTGTTATATACGCGTATATTTATGTATATATATATATATATATATATATGGGATATGGAAAAAGGTTACGGCGTTGTATGTGCACCACCACCTGATCAGCTGGTATACGTTGATTATTTGCCCACAGTGGCCGATATGATATGATGGGATGCCCTCAGAGGCTTGATGATGTTATGAACGCATATACCCATGCATGACATGACATTATATGCATATGCATGACATTATAAGTATTAAATGATTCACAGAGCTATTTGGACATACATGTTTAGTCTTTTACTCCATATTTCTCTCATGTAGATTATTTACTAATTTTTATTCCTTACATACTCGGTACATTATTTGTAATGACGTCCCTCTTGCCTGAGGACACTGCGTTTCATGCCCGCAGGTCCTGATAGACAGGTTGAGAGTCCTCCAAGTAGGCTATCAGCTTAGCGGAAGGTTTAGGTGGGCTCCATTTGCTCTGGAGTTGCTTATTTGGTCAGTATGATTAGTACATGCATTGATTGGTATGGCGGGACTCTGTCCCGACCTTTATGATATTATGTACTCTTAGAGTCTTGTAGACAGATGTCATGTATACGGATACTTGTATGGCCTTGTCAGCCTATGTTTTGAGTATATAAAGGATCACGTTGGCCTTATAGGCCCGTATGTTACAGGTATGAGTTTCTATATCAAGTTGGGCCGTTCTATATCGGGTATTCCCTCATGTTTACTCTGACTATCTCATGACGCCCTTCTGGCCCACTTACCCATGATGATGTAATAAGAAAGATACGTGATGTTGGTACTCGGTTGAGTAAGGTACCGGGTGCCCGTCGCGGCCCATCAGTTTGGGTCGTGACATTCTTTTTATGTTTCAATAGATAATAAGCCTTTGGTTTTCTTAATGCCACGGTTCTTGGTCCAAAGGCAGTTATTGTGTGAACCGGGTGACTCGTCCCAACAATGGATGGCGTGATAGCCTTCTTAAGGGAATGAGTCTGTTTTGTGTTTAGGTAATAATAGTAGTAGTAATGAATAAAAAGACCTAACTGAGTCATGCTTAAAGAGTCAATCGTGCTTCATTTGGTACCAACACACTTAACTACGTGCTTATGGTTAAAAACAAGGTTTTTGAAAGAAATAGCTCGAGTTAGTGACTTTGTGACTCTTTTGTTGACTTTGGCAACCATCGAGTGGTTTAATTGAACCATAGTGATTTTCAAACTTGAATGTGGTTGTTGTGGGCCCTCAACTCTGTCCTCTTTAACAATCCGATTGCATGAGAGGTGAGTTTCTTTGTTGTTAGTCCAAGTACCCATGTGAAAGGTCTAGAACTTGCCCCGAATGTGTTTCAAGGCGAAATCCAAAGTTTTGCTTGGCTTGAAAAGTGATTGTAGGCTTTTTTTGGCCCGTTTGAGTTTTCTATTGCCTACCAATGATGTCATCCCTAGTCAACCATTCGAGCCTTTAGCCTTTCTCATTTGAAAACCATGTTACAAGCCTTTACCCGTTCTATTGGGACCCTCTCTTGGCACCCGAGCTTTTCTTAACACTCATGTGAAACAAATGGCTAAAAATGTAAGTTTGGGGTGAGATGAGGAAATTGAAAAAGGTATCAAGGCACAAAAAGAGAAAAGAAATAATAAGAGGAAAAGGCAAATAAAATAAAAGAACAAAAAGAAAAATGCAACAAAATGATTAAGTAGAAGAGTTGAAGGGATTCAAATAAAGGTAATGATCCCAAACATGGAGAAATATGAATGTAATGATCAAGAAAGAGTGATGTTAAGTCTCTCTAGTCCCCCAAGGAAAAGAAAGTGCCTCAAGGAATTGGCAAAGTGTGAGCCGAGAAATAAAAGATGGAGTGCTTAAGGAAGGTGTAACCACTTATCCATATTGTATCAAACCCTAATCCAAAAGCCCTCATTACATACCGAAAGAAGTCCTACTTGATTTTGAGTCGAGTGAGCTTATATTAGTGGTGATCTACATGAGGGGCAAGCCTATGGTACTTGAAGCCGTACTTTATGACATTCTCTTGAGAGAGATGAGTGAACCCTTCATAAATATTTGGATTGAGTGCTAAATTTCTTAAGTGAGCCAAGAAAATGGAAAGTAGAGGAGGAAGAGTTTGGAGTCCACCATGACTACAAGATAGAGCGAGAGTCCTTGATGAATAAAGTCAACTCTTGAAGCTCAAATGTCACAATAGAACTATATGTGCATGAATGTTTAACTTGTCACCTTGTTGATAATTCATGAGTAGTGTGGGTAACTGTTGGTCCCGAATGATGTGTAGATGGCTCACTTTCGACTCACTGAAATGACCCTTAACGTTTGGAGGTGTAAACTAATTTATTTTCTTGAGAACAAGCAAAGACTTAGGTTTGGAGAAGTTGATAACTGGGGATTTTGACTACTTATTAGCGCCTTTAAGCTTTTGTTTTAGCCCAAAAGCATTGAATTGTGTTCCCAAAACTAATAAAATTGTGCAAAATTGCAGGAATGCTGGAAGTTGGGCTCCCGAGATGAAATCCGACTCAAAGAGGATAGTCCAAGCACAAGGAAACAAAGGGCACAGAAGCACACAATGTGCGGTCCGTGGAAGGAATTCTGCGGCTGCAGAAGAAATAGCGGACGCAGAATTCCACCTGCGGCCGCAAACAAAGAAGGAAAACTTAGCAGACATTTCTGCAAATTGCGGACCGCACATGAATTGTGCGGCCGCAAAATAGGGATAAGAGTTGAAGATCAGAGAGTGTGCAAAAATACCAAGTCCAGGAGTTGATGAGTGGTGATTTTACAATTTATTCTAGTCTCTTTTCTTTAGTTTTTGTGCCCTTTAATTATACAATAAGGTGATTAATAGTGTGCATTGCTAGATTTTTAGGTAAATCATGCCATGAAGAGAGTTGGATTCAATTGAAGTTGAATGAGCAAAAAAAGAGTTTAAAAGGTGCAAATTCCTTCAATTGTTCCGCATATGCGCATCACTACTCGCTTCTGCGAGCTCTCTTATGCAAGTGGAAGTCTGCATCTGCGAAAATGGGCTACATTGCACTAGGACACATATACGGTCATTAATCTGCGCCTGCGGAGTCACTTCTGCGACTATAGGTCCGCATCTGCGGAGTAAGGAATTCTACACAGGCTTCGCACCTGCGATGTTAGACCGCTTTTGCGGAGTCACACATGCGGTGATTTATTCCGCAAGTGCGATCAACGGGCTTCAGCTGAGGACAGTGTTGGCATTTCATATTTTCTCCATTCCAAACCCACAAATACACGACCTAGCTTATTGGAAACACATCTTTAGCTTATTTTTCAGTCTTTGAACTAGAGAACACAAGTTTTGGAAGCTAAGGTTCTTGCACACACACTTGGGTCTTGAAGATTTGAAGCTTTTGATTGAGAATTTCTTGCCTATTAATGTTCATTTCCTCATTTTCTTGCTTTGTATTGTATATCTAAGTGTGTGGTATTTATTTCAACACTTGAATCTTGTTTATGAAAATATTCATATTTAAAGTGTCGATTAAATATCATGTTGTGCTTATATATTGAACGATTTTGATTTATTATAAAGTGAGTTATTGTTTCTTTAATTATTCTTGTTCTTTTATGTTTCCAAAGGGATTAGCTAACCCTAGGACTCGCCCATTTACTTCGAGTTAATTTTGGAAAAGATAATTTAGGGTTGGGAAAGATTAATTAACAAGAACTTGAGGCTTTAACCCTTACTTTGTAGATTCTGCCTAGGGATAGGATTGAACTACTTCAAGCTATAAGTGGGTGTGCTTAATCTCATAATTGTTTTAGGGATAATTCAATTAGGAAGTCTTGTTAGTCTTTGGAAGAAGCTAATATAGAATTATTACCCGAGGCTAATTAACATAAACTCGCTCATATTTATAAAATCTGAAATACATTGGATCATGCATCCATACTTGTAGCCATTGATCATTTTACTTGCTTTCTAGGTTAGTTTACATTTTTGTATTTACACATAAATATTTTCTCAAAACTTTCTAAGTGTTTGGCTTAGCATAACAAGTGATAATTCTCTTACACGCCTAATCGCCTACATATTCTCTGTGGGATTCGACCCCGACTCGTAGTTGGTAAATTATATTGCATATGACCGTGTCCATTTATTTTTTAGTAGTGGATTTGGACGTCGTCAAAATTGGCGCCGTTGCCGGGGAACAATTTGGCGTATTTAGGTTGTTTGAGAAGTAAGCGCAAGTGCTTTGGTACAAACTTGTGAATATTTGTGTAATTAGTTTTTCTTATCTTAGTTTATTTTCTTATTCGTTTCTTGTTTATGTTCTTAATTTTGAAAAATGGCATCATATATGAAAATTTGTTGGATGGTAGTTGTTCATACTTTGATGACCCTTGTCCTTATTGTGGAGGACCACACTAGTGGAAAAATTATTTAAATTCTCCCGGGGGCGAATTGTGCGCACAATCTCAAACCCATAAATGGAGTATTTGTGATAACTGTGGTCGTCAAAATGGTCATTGGGATTATTGTGCTTATTTTTCCTTCCCTTTCCCAATCCCTCACTATGATGATTCTACTTTTCGTGATAAAAATTATAAGGATATGGAAGTGGAAGAAATTGAGCATGGTCCAAATAGAGAGTTCAAGCTCATGTTGGAATGCCTACTTGAAGGAGGAAACAAAAAGCAAAATGCCTTGGAGGAATTTTCGGAAAATAGTCTCCAAAATGATTTAACGCTTGAAAGGCTAAACATACAAATGGGAGAAATGCTTGAAGCTTTAGAGGTCCAAAAAGCCTCGGAAGTGAATGATAGTCAAGAACCTTCCTTAGATGTTGAAGCCGAAAATCCTTCCTTGGCACTTGATCAAAACCAAGAAGAATTCTCAAATGCTCAAAATGAGAGGATGATGCTCATGTTGGAGGCCATTCTTGAAAATGAGGAGAAGCAAAGCTTGGCACTCGAGGACTTAAAACAAGCACTAACTCAAAATGATGATAATATCCGCACCTTGGAAAATCAAATGAAAATATTGGTTGAGGCTAACTATGCCCACAAACTTGAGAGTGTGGAATGAGATCAAGAAGAGTCCATCTTCGAGGAAGAAAGTGAGCTTTATTTTGAGGAATCAAGAATTGAACATCCGCCAACCGACTCCATGCTTGTTAGTAATGCCAAGAAAAATATGTAATTAGAGTCAACTGGTGTAATTGAAAATATGATTGAATTTGACTCTAATCCCAGAGACCAAGAGGATATCAAAATCCAGAAAGAATTGAAATTTGGAGGCTTGATATCACACTCCAAGCATTTCTCAACATTGGAGTTGTGTGGTGATATGGGAATTGAATTACACGACTCTATGAGGGATTGCAAGGAAGAAAGGAAAATGTCATACATTTTACAATTTGAAGGAACAAAAAGGCAAAATGACGTTCCTCACATGAAAGCCAAGAAATGAAAAATGAAGAAATTAAAGTTTGGCTTGATCATCTATTTACTACCCCCCATTGCTCGCGGTCACAAGCTTAATTCCAAGTTAGGTGCCTAATTCATATCGTCCCAGTGGCGAGAAAAGTGGTAAAGTTGATCCGCGTTGTGCCACGATGTTAAATGCGGTGCTTGGTGGGAGGCAACCCATCATTTTCAAAAATTTTAGTTATTTTTGAATTTTTTTTAGAATAGCTTAGTATATTATTTTTGACTAATCTGCCAAGTTTTAGATTTTTTGGAGTTGAATTGAGGAGTTTCAAGTGTTGGAGTGAACAAAAACAGTGGATGCCCAGTCTATGCATTAGTCATCTGGTATAACTGCATCTACAGAACTTTACTCGCAGATGCAGCCTCGCAACAACGCCAATTGAAGTGCATATGCGAAAGTACCGTAGAAGCGGTTTTACAGCCACAAAAGCGCTCTCGCAGAAGCGCTAATCCTTCCACAGAAGTCGTCGAACAGGTAAATTTTTAAAGCCCTTGATCAGTCAGGTGAGACTAATTTTTCCCCAAATCTCAAAACTCCCTCTCATCTCTCACGCTATTGCTCTTCACCATTTCTCACACTTGATTTCTCACACACAAGACCACACAGGTATCATTCTCAGTTTTCTCTTCTATTCCTCTCTTCTACTTTTATCTTTTTCTTCTTCTTCATCTCTGTTTCTTTTTCTTAATCTCCATTGTTGTTTTTCCCACAATCCTGTTTTCCCATTTTTTTATTTATCAGTGTTAGTTTTAGGAGTTAGGAAAATTGGTTGAGAGTGTATTTGTGTGTGCTACTAATGATGAAGAGCAAATCTTTGGGAAGTCTGAGTACCAAATTAGATTAAAGAAACATAACTTCTCGTTGCTTGTCATGTGTTCGACAAATTGTCCAAAAGAAAATATTTTGCTAATACCATAAAATCAGGTTTAATAGAGTCGTATGTTCATGTAGTGCACTAATTTAGAATTCTTGAGTATAAATTATGTGCTAAAATCATGTTTAGGAAGTGAAAAGAGTCGAAAATTTCTAGGCTGTGGAACCCTTGATGAACACCACAAAAGCAGGCATATTGTCACAGCAGCGGGCTCGCACCTGCGATGGCCCTTCTGCAGGTGTGAGTTTAGGCCAGCAGTGTGTCGCAGAAGCGACTTGTTATACGTAGAAGCATAACTGCACCTGCGAGGCTATTTCGCAAGTGCGGAAACTGGGCAGATTTTGCAAATCTAGTAGCTTTGCAACTGGAGCTTCCGAGGCCCATTCGTCTTGATTCTTTGGCATAATTGCATTGTTTTGAATTGCTTAGCATGATTCTAATGCCCGACTAACATTGTTTTGATTTTTGAAGGTACTTTGAGCTTAAAATGGACCCGGACATGGACAAAAATGCTCCGCTTGATCATGAAATTGAGGAAGAGGCTGTGGAGGAACAATTTGATACTGAACGCTTCATGTCGGCTGATTGTCATCTCCGGTATTATGACAACCTTTTCACGAAGAAGATCATTCTTGAAAAAGGGATCGTCGAGGATAAATTGGTCGAGCTGCTTCCAGAATTTTATGGTCGTCTACAAACCTCCGGGTGGTCGTGCTTCATGCCTACTCCGTGCAAAGCCAATGAGGAGTGCGTTCGTGAGTTTTACACTAATCTTAAGCATACAAACTTCTCCAACCCACAACTCACCATAAGAGGCAAAACAGTGAGGTTCGGGACTGAACAAATCAATGACATTCTAGGGCTTCCTGACCATCCACTTGAGCCGGTGCGAGAAAAGGATCATTGCAACAACGGAGAATGGCTTGTTTCTAAACTTTATCCCGCTGGCATGAGACCAAAGTTGGCCAATAAGAGAAAGGGTTCGAAGTCCATCGACTTCACAGCTGAAGCCAAAATGTGGCTCTACATCATTTGCAACAGAGTATCACCATGTTGAAATGTTTCAGAGGTCTCCTACACCAGAGCCTTGATCATTGCATGCATACTAGATGGCATTCATGTGAATGTCAGTCACTATATCCTGCAGGAGCTGAAGGAGTATTTGCTAGACGACAGTTTAGGTTTGATGTTTCCTTCACTAATTACAGAGTTGTGCCGGCGGGCAGATGTTGAGGTGTGTAGCACCGATCATTGGTTACCGGCCGACAAACCCTTTTATCCGTTGAGAGTAACGGGCAAGGGTAGTACCGCAAAGAGTAAGAAGAGGAAAGTCACCACTACTGTTGCCGGACCAGAGTCATCCTCATAGGCAGCTTTGCTTGAGGGACCATTTGGGATGCTGAACTCGCAGCTTGACGCTACCCGTGACTTAGTATCACAGCTCCCTAGTGGAACCTTACACCCTCAGCCTAGGCCCGAGTATTTCATCAGGGAAGAAATGAAGACCTACCTGGACAACCAGAAGAAGCAAGCATAGTCTCATGAGAAGTTGGCAGCTTTTGTTAGCATAATCGAGGCAGCCTATGGCAACATGGCCAAGGCACGTGTAGATCTTCACTCAGACTTCCTAAAGGAGAAAGTGAAAATTAAAAAGAAGGCAAGTTTATGATAAAGATGTGGAGAGGCATCAAGGCCATCTTCAAATGGGGGCAGCCAAACATGAATATACCAGTTGAGGACAACGATGATAGTGAAGAGTATTCCTTCATGTCGAGTGCTGCTAGTGATGATGCTGATGATACTGATGATGATGAGGCCCCGAGTTCTTCCCAACAGTGAAGCCTTTCTCCTGCAGTCTGCTAGTCTGATATAGACCTCAGGGAGACCCTCAAACTACTTTTATTTTTTCTTGATATTGTGCAGTGAGGACACTGCAATTTGTCTTTAGTTGGGGGTGGCTTTAGGGAGTAGACCTTGTTGGGCTTATGCTTTTGTATAGATATTATATGCCCTTGGCGGGCTTGTTTTATGACAGCTTATCATGTACTCTTGTCGAGCGTAGTTTGTGATTGGTGATATATTTGCGGATTAGTCGCTTTTGTTATTCTATTTTATTTTTCTTTATTTATTCTTTTCGTTACTATTTTTTTTAGTTTATGCTATGTTTTGTTCCTTGAGTGTTAGTTGTTTTGTTCTTTATTTATTTCTTTTCGTTAGTAGTTTTTAGTTTATGTTATGTTTTGTTCCTTTAGTGTTAGTTGCTTTTGTTATTTTATTTTCTTTAGTAGTTTTTAGTTATTTCATTTTTATTCCTTTAGTGTTTATTGTATTTTCTTTAGTAGTTTTTAGTTTATTTTACTTCTATCTCTTTTAGTAGTACTTTTTTGGGTTTTCTTTATGCTACGGTTCTTTCTCGAGGAATATTTTTGTATTGAATCGGGTGACTTTTTCCTATGATGGATGGCGTGACGACTTTCTTAAGGGAATTAGTCTTGTTTTGTTATGTGGAGACTTTTGGATTGTTTGGTACTAATAAAATCAGTCTCTTATATGTGAAGTGTGAATTAAGAATACCCCTCTAAATTTTGGTTTTAAATTGAAAAAGTAAGTTGCATGGGGATGAATAATTTTTGTGATAACGTTTTGGCTCATTTGGTGACTCTTTGCCCACTAGTTGACATGATATTGCTCTAAATGCTTTTATTAAGTAGTGAAATTGATCCATCTTGATTAGTTCATGTGCCATGTGTGTTAGTTGTTGTTAAAAATAATTCTTGTGTTTACTTTTATCATCTAGAATTTGCCCGGTTGGTCTTTCAATGCTATTGTTAATTATGTTTGGTTGGAGGGATGACCTTAGGCATTCTTTGTGATCTTTGAAATATCCTCTTTAGCCTTTCAAGCCTACCATTGCATAAATATTATCACTAGTTTACCCCATTTGATACTTTAACCTTTTCGTTGGCTACCTCATTACAAACCTTTACCCTTTTGTGAAATAATTTTCTTTTTTGAACTCGTCCCTCCTTGAATGTTAAGAATGAGGCTAAAAGCCTAAGTTGGTGGTGTTGGTGTTAATAGGGAAATGGTGAAGATGTACATTGTGTGTAGAAACATATACCTCAAAGTTGTTTATATGAAGATACTCAAGCTCCAAAAGAAAATAGTTGTATAAAAAAATATGGAGTCTTGAGAAAATTAGAGAGGTACTTTAAGGTGGTTCTAGTTTGGTAATTAGATGTCAATAAGGGCTATGTGGTCTAAAAAGAAGCAAAGTGCAAAAAGAATGACGAATGTGAGTAGTGTTCTGATCGAGGCCAACCCTGTACTACTATAAAGTAGCAAGAGTGGTCGAAGCAGCTTTTACCCGAGAAGGTCGGGATCGATTTCCACAGGGAGCTAGAGATGGGAATTGAGTTTCTATCTAAATTGGAGTTGCGTAATTGTTCCTAATTGTACTTCTAAACATATTTGGTTTTGATATTGCTTCTAAATTTATACTACTAAGATGCTAAATTAAGCTAAGTTAAGCCAAGAGTAGACTATTGAAGGTTGTCTAATTAGTTAAAAGGCACTAGGGGAGTGACTTTCTCCTAGGTGGATACTTGACGGATTCTCGTGTCTAAGGCTAGGTTGTCATATTTGGGGATTACGATATAACCATTGCACGATTCTACTCACTCTATACCTCTCGGTAGTTTGAGTGATTTTGCCCTAATTGACTTTCTCAAGATCAATTGGGTATGATCATTTGTGCAAGCAATTGAGGTTCAAGTCGGGTATTACTATATCTAGGTTTAATCCTTTAATTGGGGCTATCAATCTCTTGAGTACGTCCCAATTCCTTGTTGGACTAATTTTTATAGACTTAGGCTCTCTTTCTCAAGAAGAGCCCAAGTCACTTAGGCATAAACTAGTGTTTGCAACCACTAATTCAACATTAAAACCATAAATTAGTCCAAATATCAAACACCCATAGACATTCAAGCCTTATAACACAAGACACATCAACTACCCACACTAGGGTTGAGCCACAACCCTAGCTAATGGGTCTAGCTACTCATGATAATAGAGGAAAATAAAGAAATAGATGAAGAAAAACCCATAATATTTAATTACTAACTAAAACTTGAAGATTCAATGATAAAACTATTGTAAAATTACTAAAAATGGTAAAAGGACTCTGTTCACAAGTGCAGCTCAGCTTAAAATTACAACTGATGACCTAAAAATGGGAAAAGAAACTATTTATACTAGGCCAAAAATTCTGGACAAAAATACCCCTGAGGGGCTAGTGCGTACCGCACAAAATCGAGTGCGGCCGCACTAAGGCTCTTGGCTAAAATTTCTGCTCTCTGAACTTGGCCACCGCGGGCCGCCAAAATGCACCACGGCCGCGGTGGCTTCTGTTGCAGTACGCAGAAAACGGACCGCGGACCGCATTGACAATGTTCCTCCAACTTGGCAACTCTCTGAACTTGAGCTTTGCGGACCGCACAAAATTGAGTACGGTCCGCATGAAATATTTTGCGGCTGCATTTCTTGGCTGCCTAAAATGAGCACTCTCTGAACCTCCTCTTTGCGGACCGCACAGAATGGAGTGCGGCCGCATTGGTCCTGTTATACTGAGCTTGGACTTGTTCTTGGTACTTGTGCATGTTTCACTCCTTTTTGAGCTGGTTTTGACGAATTGTCACCTCGTTGACCAAACCCTGCAATCAAGTAGAACATGTGAGCCTTTGGGACTATTTTGTACACCTTTCTAATCAAAACTCAAGTAAGAAGGAGTGTAAAATGCATCATAATCCCTAGTTATCAGCTCCCCCAAACTTAAGCTTTTGCTTGTCCTCAAGCAAACAAAATAAGACCCACCAATTAAGAGTAAATCCAAGAAAATTCAGCTTACCTAAAGTGACCTCAACTAGCATCAATTGGGACTAACAATTGCCCTCAATTCAAATGAATCATTAACAACATTTACTCTTTTAAACACCATGGATTTATTGCGACACAAGAGCATCAAGAGTTGACTCAACACATCAAAGAAACTCTTTCTATTACTTTGGTCATTGTGGAACCCAAACTCACACATCCTCGACTCTCCCTAAGCAAACCTCACCTTTAGGATAGTAGCACTCAGAACGAGGTTAATGGAAATACACTCATCTCTCTTAAGGAAAAGTCACAAGTCCGGCACTAGGTACCACATGCTTGCCCCTTATGTGAGTCACCACTAATGTAAGCTTCATTCAACTCAAGATCATATAGGGCTTTTGTGGAGACATAGTGAAGGCATTTGGTTTAGGGTAGGAAATGTTTGGTCTAAGTAGGTTCCATCTTCCCTTTAGAACTTCTTTTGCTTCATTTTGGCACACATTCACTTGACTTTTTAAGTCATTCCACTTTGTTCTAAGGGGTTAGAGAGACACACTATCACTCTTTCTTGTTCATTTCAAATCTTTTCTCCTTTCTAAACTTTCCACACCTTTCATTCTTTGCTTTTATTGAATCCCTTCATTCTTTTCTACATTGAACATTCTTTTTGTCTTTTTAATTTTTTTCTTTTTCATTGCCTTTCCTTTTCTTCATTTTGTACCTTTTTCCACTTTGTTGCAATCCTCGTCTCTCCCCCCAAACTTATACTTGTGCCATGTTCTAAGGAAAGATCGGGTGCCAAGAGAGGGTATCTTTAGAACGAGCAAAGGCTTGTATCGTGGTTCTTGAAGGAAAAAGGTCTAAGGCTCAAAAGGGCTAACTAGGGATTTTATCATTGGTAGGCTATGGAGGTGTTCAAGGTATCATTCGGACCAAAGAGAGCCTATAATCACGTCTCAAGTCAAATTACACTTACGATTTCGCCTAGACAAACATTCAGGGCAAGTTCTTGACCAGTGGATCGGGACTTGGACTTGCAATTCAAATTCTCACCACACAAGCTTTGGGATTTTTAAAGACATGGAGTCGGGGGCCCACAACAACCTTAGATAAGATTTGAGCAACATAATGGTCCCGAAAAATCACTTGATGATTATTGGCCAACACAAGAGTCTCAAGGTCACTTCACTATCCTACACACAACGATTTATTTTTGACCATGGGATCAAAGGCAAATGTGTTAGGCCCAAGTGAAGCTTTGCTTGAGGCACCCTTACCAACTAACTACTAAAAAGTAAAAAGAAAACAGACTCAAACCCTAAAGAAGGTTGTCATGCCATCCACATCGGGAAGAGCCACCCGGTTCTCACAAATTCCACCTTTGGAAAGAAGCGTGGCATTAAGAAAACCAAAGGCTTATTGCAAAAGCTCAAAACAAGAAGCTACGAACATAAAATAAGAAGCTTAGAAAGAAAAAATGCGGAAAGTAAAATTAATATGTACAAGAGGGGATTTAGACGAATATACAATAGGGAGAATGAATATATACATAAGAACGTAACTTTATATACACACCCAAAGTAAAAAGTATGAAAAATGCAATGAAAATGATAAATTTATATACATACCAAAGATAAAAAGAAAGAAAGCATAAATACTGTCATATATACAGTCATCCAAATATCCAACTAGGGCTACCCCCTCAAATGAAAGTTAGCATTGTCCTCAATGCCAACTAACCAAAATAAGCACAAAATAAAGAGGAGAGGAAAAAGAAACTTCCTATGGGTCCTCCGTTTGCATAGGAGCCTGAGTCTGAGACCCTGGGTCCTCTGTCTACTCAGGAACCTGTGACTGGCTCCCTGTGATCTGTGGCTCTGCTGGGACCTGGGCCTGGACCTGGACTAAGTCCTGGGGCTGCCTGGAGGAATCTCCCTGCGGGTCCTCCAGCTGTATAACTGCATTATCAGAACGGGGAATCACCCTACTCCTCTTGGGAGGCCACTCTGACTCCTGCTCTGGCTGGGGCTGGGTTGCTGGTACTAGGTCATGCAAAAGCAAATCTAAAGGCAGGTGATCCGCTTTCAGCCTATTAACCTCTACCCTGAGCACCTTCACCGACTCTTTTGAAGCTCGAGTCTTCCTTATTTTCTTCGCCTCCTTTGCAAGCTCCTTTAGTGCCTTCCCATGTGAATCAACAGCGTCCAATATCAATTTCTGGTTCTCTAGGAGCATCTTCTGGTTGTCCAGAAGCTCCTTGAGAGTGTCCTCA
>NW_017673352.1:26655-29241 GCF_001879085.1 Nicotiana attenuata
GGTGATGACCCTTTGGGTCGTCACATTCTCCACCTCTAAAACAGCCGTTCGTCCTCGAACGGACAAAAGAAAGAAGTATCTGACTCAGGAAATAGATGAGGATAGCGACTCCGCATATCAGACTCGGACTCCCAGGTCGATGCCTCAGGAGGCTGACCTCTCCACTGGACACGCACTGAAGGAAAACTCTTCGACCTCAACTGTCGAACCTGCCGGTCTAGAATAGCTACCGGCTCCTCCTCGTAAGACAGATCCTTGTCCAACTGGACAGTGCTGAAATCTAACACGTGGGCTGGATCGCTGTGATACCTCCGAAGCATGGACACATGAAACACTGGATGCACGGCTGACAAGCTGGGCGGCAAGGCAAGTTTGTAAGCCACCTCTCCCACACGATCGAGAATCTCAAATGGGCCAATGAACCTAGGGCTAAGCTTGCCCTTCTTCCCAAATCTCATCACGCCCTTCATAGGCGACACTCGGAGCAAGACCCGCTCACTAACCATGAAAGCTACATCTCGAACCTTACGATCCGCATAACTCTTTTGCCGCGACTGAGCCGAACGAAGCCTGTCCTGAATGATCTTGACCTTATCCAAGGCCTCCTGAACTAAATCTGTACCCAATAACCGAGCCTCTCCTGGCTCAAACCATCCGACTGGAGACCGACGGTAATAACCTGCTAACCCCAAGAAACTCCGAATCTTCGTAGCTGATGCTGGTCGAGGCCAGTTCTTGACTGCCTCAATCTTCTTTGGGTCTACCTGAATACCCTCTGCTGATACGACATGACCCAGAAATGCAACCGAACTCAACCAGAACTCACACTTCGAGAACTTAGCATATAACTGACTATCCTTCACAGTCTGAAGAACCACTCTAAGGTGCTGCTCGTGCTCCCCTTGGCTGCGGGAGTACACCAGAATATCATCAATAAAGACTATCACGAACAGGTCCAAGTAAGGTCTGAACACTCGGTTCATCAACTCCATAAATGCTGTTGGGGCATTGGTCAACCCAAATGACATGACCAAAAACTCATAATGCCCATACCGAGTGCGGAATGCTGTCTTAGGGACATAAGACGCCCTAATCCTCAGCTGATGGTAGCCAGATCTCAAGTCTATCTTTGAAAACACCTTTGCACCCTGAAGCTGGTCAAGCAAATCATCAATCCTCGGCAGTGGATACTTGTTCTTTATCGTCACTTTGTTCAATTGTCGGTAATCAATGCACATCCTCATCGAACCATCCTTTTTCTTCACAAATAACACCGGCGCACCCCAAGGAGAAACACTGGGTCTAATAAAACCCTTCTCTAGCAAATCCTGCAACTAGTCCTTTAACTCCTTCAACTCTGGCGGGGCCATGCGATACGGCGGAATGGAAATGGGCTGAGTGCCCGGAGCCAGATCAATACGGAAATCAATATCCCTGTCGGGCGGCATACCCGGTAGGTCTGAAGGGAAAACCTCGGGGAACTCCCGAACAATAGGAACAGAGTCAATAGAAGAACCTCTATGCTGGAATCGCGAACATACGCCAGGTAAGCTAAACACCCCTTCTCGACCATACGTCGAGCCTTCACATATGAAATAACACTGCGGGTGGCGTGACCTGGGGTCCCTCTCCACTCCAATCGGGGAAAATCTGGCAAAGCCAAGGTCACGGTCTTGGCGTGACAATCCAAGATAGCATGATACGGGGACAACCAATCCATCCCTAATATAACGTCGAAATCCACCATGTCTAAGAGCAATAAATCAACACGGGTCTCCAGACCCTCAAACACTACCACACAGGAACGATGAACTCGGTCGACCACTATAGAATCACCCACCGGTGTAGATACATAAACAGGGATACCCAAAGCATCGCTAGGCATAGCCAGGTAGGGTGCAAAATAGGACGACACATATGAATACGTAGACCCAAGGTCAAATAGCACTGAAGCATCCCTATCACAGACCAGAATAGTACCTGTAATGACTGCATCTGAAGACTCAGCCTCTGTCCTGGCTGGAAGAGCATAACACCGGGGCTGGGCCCCACCTCCCTGAACCATATCTCTGGGACGATCGGCTGCTGGCTGGTCTCTACCCCTGGCGGTCCGAGCTCCACCTCTATGATCTCTACCTTCACCTCTATGGCCTCTACCCTCGCCTCTAGCTGGCTGGGCGGTCTGTGGATCACCTGATGCCTATATCATAGGACGAGGACCCTGCTGCTGTGACTAGCACCCCTCAACCTCGGGCAAGCCCTCCTGATGTGACCATACTCACCACACTCATAGCACCCGCCTGAATGCTGCAGCTGAGAAGAATGTGACTGAGCCTGTCGACCTGAATGTCCACCCCGAGAACTCTAAAGTGGTGGGGCACTGATGGGTGCTGATGGGGAACTTTGAAGCTGCTGGTCAAAATAATGCGCTTGAGAACCACGACCCTCTGAAGAGCCATGGGAGACCTGTAGGGCTGACTGAAAGGGCCTCGGAGGATGGCCTCTATCATAAGAATCTCTACCTCCAAACGAGGTACCACTGAACCTACCTGCATGCCGGGGCCTCTTATCTGACCCACTGACCAC